>NC_139344.1:61425906-61513406 GCF_055883805.1 Amblyomma maculatum
ACCAAACATCAACCAATATTAAAGTGACAACATTAAGACTCCTGTTGAGTAGAAAAAATAACGGTGTTTGCGTTTCAGTTGTCGGCGTTATTTGTGAGCACAACAAACCCGAGCACGCCTCTAACAGGTGGTATGGTTGGAAAATGTAAGGCCGTGTACTGATTCTTCGGCACGTTAGGTGACGTCACCAAATCATGACACGGCCGAGATGAAGCCTTACAGAGAGTGAGATAGAAATCGGTCCCTGGGAACCCTTGATTTCGACTCAGGCACACTGCCCCGAAGTGATGCAGGCAGGTTTATGCGGGCTGTTTAAATCTGGGCTTTGTATCTATGTCGGGGGTCGTTCTTTCAAAAAGTTTGGTGGGTTTGGCTTGGATTAAATAGTTAACGCATCAAAACAAGGCAAGCTCTGGGGGACCCCGTAGTGGAGAGCACTGGATATTTTCACCTCTTGGGTTTCTTTTCTTCGGTATGTGCACTGAAATCGAACACTAAATGGGTGCCTTGCTTTCAGCATGCTATAGAAAAGCGGCCGTCGCGATAAGGATCAGGATCAGCAGTCGAGCACCCTAACCACTGTTCCACCATGGCGGGGCAAATAATGTGGTAGCTTTCGACTGTATGATAATTAGTTTGCGTGGTATAAGCATAATGAAGCCTTAAGCTCCAGTTAATGGCTCTCGTCTGTGGCACCTCTTGCCGATAATGGTGCGGGTACATGCATTTTGCTACTCGCTTCACCACGAGTCCATTCATATGAGTCTTTATTATCTATCACAGAATGATTAGAATACAGTCCGAAGCTAAAATATTACCAGACCACGTGCAAGGCCCCCTGACATAGGCATCGAAGCCCCGCTTTAACCAAGCATTATGAAGATCCCTGCGTGTCCCATAGGGTAGCATGTCTTACTCGACATCCGAGGATCCCGAAGGGTTCGATGTCCGTCTCACCTTTTCAGCTTACAAGAGCTACACGTGCTGAGTGCTCCACAAAGTCGGAAATGTCATATGTCATGACGTCACGCAGTGCCGGTCGTGTCGCCTGCCAAAAACCACCTGCCAGATTTTTCGAATCACAATGCCGACATCCGTGACACAATAGAGTTCCTTATTCTATGGGGATTAATTCTCGAAAGAATGCGCAACGGGGGGGGGGGGGGGGAGGGGGGGGGGAGGGGGGGGAGGGGGGCTAGACGCTACAGTCGTCTTCTAGCCTCGACGTGCCACCAGCCCTAGCAGACAGAGCTGTGACCCCCAACCCGCGGTAAATCGCTACTGCGGCGGGTTCGAGCCAGAGGGGACAGACACCGAGTTGCGCACTCGAACAAGGTTTAATTTGCCCGAGCAGTTGTACACGGCAATTCCACAGCATACAGATACAACCGCCGTGTAGCGAGCGAACGCCGCGTACGGGGGTGAACTAAAAACCACCTAATGGGGAAGCGCGTCAAAGAGGTGAGAGGAAGAGTCTTCTCACCTGATATGGCTTCGCGCTCACATCCCGTGGCGATAAGTGCCTACGGTCAGTGGGCGATTCTCGGTGACGGCGGTGGTCTCCTCCATACATGGCAAAATTACTTTTGAAAAGGAATTAAATTACATTACTAATTACTTTGCTGAAAATCGCAGAAAAGTAATTAAATTACATTACTCATTACTGCTCCCAAAAAGTAATGAAATTACATTACAATTGCTTCTACTGAGTAATTAAATTACTTTTAAATTACTTTCTAGTTTCCATCCATGCAAAAACTAAACAAAGCTAGTAAACAAAACAACAACTTGTTCTCCAGACGCGAAGCACACACGATCTTTCGTCTTCCCGCCAAATTCCGTCCTAGAGAGCTATTCCTTCTCTCTCTCCTACAGTACGTGCCATAACAAAAACAAGACTACCTCAAAAAAAAAAAAATAAAGCACGGTCGAACGGTCCTGAAATGACCAGCGAACCCAGCGTCTTGCTGGCCCGGAGCTGTCTCCGCCATTTGAAGGGCCCGAAGAAGCTAGCTTATTTATTGCTTCCGCAGTCCCATGAATCGATGTCGGCACATTTGAGCTCACTGCTCAGTAATGCTCAAGCCCCGGTGCCTCACGTCATGGACCCGTCTGCCTATCTCCCCCAAACCCAATCCTCCTTCGCCCCGTGGTGTTGAGTGTAACCAGGCACCACTGTGCCCTAGCCGACGCAACAGGGAGTGGCGCTACGCCGCGCACTAAACTAGTTTTCAGCTCCAGCCTTCTTGCACCATCTCTCCCTTTAGCATTCCCTTGACGCCTTGTATCCTGCTGCTTGAAAAATGGTTGAGGTCTCAGACGCACTGTTCTGCTCAACTCTGTCCCCCTTTGCCGATCCGTTACGCTGGCTTCGCTTGCCGCACGCCGTTCCTGCTTTCACGGCACTCTACTTCGTCATATGTTGAAAGAGTAGTGGCGCATTTTAGTAAAAGTAATTTCGAAAGGGATTAATTACTTTTGGTGCGAAATTACTGCCAAAAAGTAATTCATTACATTACTAAACTACCAAGCCGAAAAAGGAATTCATTATATTACAAATTACCGAGAAAAGTAATTAAATTACAGGAATTCCATTACTGTAATTCAATTACTACCATGTATAATTTCGACCACCTGGGGATCTTTAACGTGCGCTGACATCGCACAGCACGCGGACGCCACTTCGTTTCGAAACGCAGCCACCGTGGTCGGGCTCGAACCCGGGAACTCCGGACAGTAGTCGGGTGTCTTGCCACTGCATCACCCCGGCGGGGCTGAAAATTATGAACGCCTTGCTTTTCTGTCAAACAAAATTGCATGCTTACGACACTGCCCCTCGTTAACGCCTTACCCTTTTCCGTGTTGACTCATTGTGTTTGGACTTTAGGCGTTGTATATTAGCTCTGAAATCCAAGTCCACTAACCCGGGGAACGCCTTAGTCATCAAATTGTTGTTACGGCTTACTGAACGAGAGTTACGCATTTTTTGCAATGCGCATCTGCCCCCTTTACCTTCCTAAGTGCTCTGCACATTTTGGAGTAAAAATCTTCCACATATCAGCTCCCGCTGCATGCCATAAGTACTCCGTTTTTTGGAGAGTGAAAATATAACCCAAATGAACTCCCGCTGCCGCCCACATATGCCGCGTTTTTCTTGGGGTAAAAGTTTACCTCAAATTATTTTTGTTGTAAATCAAACCTTATTTAAAATGGACGTTAGAGGACAAGCCATTTACTCCGGTTTGGATGGATTCGTGTTTAGTGTGTTGTTGAGTGACAGCGAAGGGGAGGAAAGATTCATTTCCCGTGACAAAGAAGCCTAGGAGCGCGGTGGCTTGACATCTCTCTGTGACGAAAAGAGAGAAATCTGTGTAATTGCTCGCGGCGTGCGCTCCTTTGGGACTTTTGTGCACTTTGAACAAAGTGAATGTCGCCACTGATTTGCAACTGGAGGTGAATAGAGGTCTAGTCTAGCCCTTTCAGACTTTTATATCTGCTGACGACCTGTAATATTAAATTTTGATTGTGATTGATAACAACGTAAAAATCAAACGGGTGCTTCACGCACATGAGAAACGATCAACAAAACTAGAGCAAAAAATAGAAGTCCCCTGCCTAAATACCAGTCTTGGTCAAAGTCACTTCATCTAACAAAACTGTTCAGCACTGCTCAGCCAAGTAAGGTAGTACAAAGTACTCTCGGGTCAAACTTTGTGCGCCCATATGAGAGAGCGAGCCTAGATAAGTCGTGAGGGGCCTGGGTTAGTCATAATTCGAGACGTGAGTGAGCCCAAATGAGTCTTGAAGGCAAATGAGTGAGTCTAGGTGATCTGTATGCCAAACTGAGTAGGTGAGCCCAAATTAGTAGCTAGTCGAGGAGTCGTTGACTGCAACGAAGGTTGACTCTAGATGAGCCGTGAATCAGATTGAGTCTGAGTGAATTTTGAGTCTAAATGAAGAAGGATAGACAATTGGGCGAGTTGGTGTCGATTCATATTGGAAGGGCACAGCGCAAAAAGACGCGGGATGAAAGGATGAAGACGTACACACGAGCGCTGACTCGCAACTAAATTTTTATTGGAAAATAAAATAAAAATTCCAATAAAAATTTAGTTGCGAGTCAGCGCTCGTGTGTACGTCTTCTTCCTTTCGTCCCGTGTCTTTTTGCGCTGTGCCCTTCGAACATGAGTCTAAATGAGTTTGAGTTTATGAGGTCGGTGAGCTCAAGCTTTTATGAGTGAGTTAGTCCACAGGCTGACCAAAACTTCGTTAAAGAGCCTGAGTGAGTATTCGCGGTTTTGCCGAGTTATCTATATCCATAGGTACTGTTTTCGTAGCCTTTGTTTTTAAAATGTCTTCATGCGGCAGGAAAAAAAAAAAGTGCTTTCTCAGGTATACTGATGCCCTCCGTTGCTTCCCACCCAAGCTTCAGTTTTTTTTTTTTCCTTTTCTCTCTCCTTTGAAAACCACACGTTTGGCTAGAAGAAGGCATTTGTAGCACAATTTACAGCATGCTAAAACACAGCTTGCAATCACCTCTATTGTAATGGTTACTTATTTATTGCAGGACAGAGCATTGAGCAGCTTCGTCATTCAGCTTCATTCATAATTTAAATTAGGGCTTCGCAACCTTGTATTGCGCAGTGCAGGTCCTATGGGGACGGCGCTTCGTAGTGGGAAGCTGAAAAAAAAAAAGAGGTCACTCAAAACAATCGCCACAGAGAAGTGTCGTACCGAAAAAGGACGGCCCGACGTATGCACCAGACAACTTGAATTTATTGAGGCCATAAATTTGAATGGCATGTTCTGAAATCTTTCAACTGATTTTTATCAGTTCGCACTTTTTGTAAGAGCACTACCGTTAGGAAAACTTCCATTTCCAAGATTACTCTCAAGATGGTTTCTGGACTAAAATTCTGTTCGGAACAAGATAAGGCACTTTTTTGATTTCTAATTATACTTTAGGATAAAAAAAGTATTAAATGTCACTCATAGTGACAACGGAAAAAATGAAGTTCGTTTTTAAAGTGCCGAGATTTCTACAAAAATATCATAAAGAACCTGAAATCGGCCTCATCCTGAACAATGATCATCCTAGAAATGATCTAAGCACAAGCGGTAAGTACATCGTCATTAGTTTTGAAATGATAGTTTTTCTAAGCTGCCGCGTTATGACAGCTGCAACTTCTTTTCTATTTATGCTAAGGTGATGAAACCTCGAATATATTCAAATAACAAGAAGATACGCCATTCCTAAAAGCAATATGGTGGCAGCGGTGGCGTAGCGGTAGAACATCCGCCTCGCATGCAAGAGGACCGTGGCTCGAATCCCGGTGCCGCGCAGTTCTCCATCGGATTAAAAAAAAAATAATAATAATCCGCGTGTCGATGGAATTGCATAAACAGGTTTGGGGTGGGACCTGATGCCGGTGAACACCTCCGGCAATGCACTCCCTCACCGGAACAGGAATTGGCCACCCTGGTGCAGTAATTGACCACAACCTCCCATGATTAGTCCTATGAAACCGTGGCCCTCAGTCACCAGCGGCTGCGGAACAACTGACCACGACGGCGGTCAGACCTGGCGCGCAGCGGCGGGTGCTAAGAATTCCTGGCTCCGCTGGACAGGCCGCCATTGGAAACTGATCCTGGCAACGTTTAACGCTGGAACTCTGGCTAGTGAAGATAGTTTAGCTGTGCTGTTAGAGGAACTAGAGGGTATGAAATAGGATGTCATAGGACGTAGGTTAGGAGGCCGAATGAGGCATATATACTGTTCTGAAGGATGGACATCTAGTGTTATTGAGGTTTACCGGAGAGGCGAGAACTAGGAGTAGGTTTCCTTGTCAATAATTATATAGCAGGTAATACAGACGAATTCTATAGTATTAATGACGGGGTGGCAGAACTCGTAATTAAGCTTAATAAGCGGTATAAACTGAAGGTTGTACAGGCCTACGCACCTGTATGTATTCATGATGACAAGGCAGTTGAAAACTTCTTTGAAGATGCAGAATTGGCAATGCGGAAAGGAAAGACGCAGTATACTGTATTAATGGGCGACTTCAATGCCAAGGTAGAGAAAAAGCAAGCAGGAGACCAGGCAGTAGGTGACTATGGCCTTGGTTCTAGGAATTGCAGGGGGGAGTTACTAGTTGCGTTTGCAGAGCGTAATAACTTAAGAATCATGAATACCTTCTTCAGCAAACGGAACAACCGGAAATGGACATGGAAAAGTCCTAACGGGGAGACTAAAAATGAAATTGACTTCATACTGTGTTGTACCCTCGCCATTGTGCAGGACGTAGAGGTAATCGGGAAGGTGCGATGCAGTGACCACAAGATGGTTAGGTCTCGAATTAGTGTAAATCTGAATAGGGAACGAAACAGATTAGTAAGAAAGAAGTTTATCAACGAAAGAGTTCAGGATCTCGCTACAGAATAGATACTTAGCTCTAACCGAGGATGACGATATTAGCCTAGAAGCAATGAACAATAATTTCAGAGATATCATTACTGAGTGCGCTGTAGACGTAGGCGGTAGGATAGTTAGAGAGGATACCGGTAAGCTGTCTAAGGAGAACGAAGGATTTGATTAAGAAACGCCAAGATATGAAAGTTTCTAATCCAACAGACCAGATAGAATTGGCCCAGATATCAAAGCTAATCAATAAGCGCAAAGTGGCCGATATAAGGAAGTATAACCCGCAGAAAATTGAGCATGCTTTAAAGAACGGTGGAAGCATTAAATTGATGAAGAAATTAGGTATAGGCAAAAATCAGGTGTATTCGCTAAAGGACAAGGCGAGCAATGTCATCACGAATATGGACAAGATAAGCAAAGTAGCCGAGGAGTTCTATACTGATATCTACAGTAGCCAAAGAAGTCAGGGCAATAATGAGATTGGCGGTAGGGAAATGCAGTCAGACGTTCCAGCAGTGACGAAGGACGAAGTTAAGCAAGCATTAGAAACTATGAAAAGGGGGAAAGCCGCTGGAGAGGATCAGGTAATTAGATTTGTTGAAGGACGGTGGGGTTATCGTGCTAGAGAAACTGGCCGCCCTGTATACGCAGTGCCTGGTGTCACCGACGGTACCGCGGGACCATGGAAGAACGCAAACATTATGTTAATTCATAAGAAAGGGGACGCTAAGGTCTTGAAAAAGTAGAGCAATCAGTTTACTGTCTCTTACGCATAAGGCATTTACCAAGGCAATCGCTAATTGAATCAGGACAACTTCAGACTGCAACCAAGCAAAAGATCAAGCAATGTTTTCGGAAAGGATACTCTACAATCGATCATATCGGTACCATCAACGAGGTGATAGAAAAATGCTCGGATTATAACCAGCCCTTATACATAGCATTCATTGATTAAGCGTTTTGACTCTGTAGAAACCTTGGCGGTCATGCAGGCATTACGAAATCAGGGTGCAGACGAGCCGTACGTGAAAGTGCTGGAAGATATATATAGGGGGTGCACTGCAACCATAGCAACAAGAAAGTAACCAAGAAAGTAACAAAATTTCTATAAAAAATGTATTAGGCAAGGCGACACGATCTCTGCAGTACAATTCACAGCTTGCTTAGAATAAATATTCAGAGAATTTGAATGGGAGCAGATAGGGATAAGGGTAGATGGAGAATACCACAGTAATCTGCGATTTGCTGATGACATCGCCTTTGCTAAGTAATTCAGAGGATGAATAGCAAAGAATGATTAATGGCCTAGACAGAGAAAGTAGAATGGTAGGCATGAAAATCAATATGCAGAAGACTAAGGTAATGTTCATTAGCCTAGGGAAGGAACAGCAGTTTACGTGAGGTAGCGAAGCACTGAAAGTAGTAGGCGAATATGTCTACTTAGAACAGGTAGTAACCGCAGATCCGGACCATGAAAGGAAAATAACAAGGAGAATAAGATTGGAATGGAGCGCATTTGGCAAGCACTCCCAGATTATGACCAGCAGTTTACCGGTATCGCTCAAGAGGAAATTGTATATACAACAGTTGCATCTTACCTGTACTTACCTATGAAAATGAAACGTGGAGGCTTACCAAGAGGGTTCTACTTAAGTTGAGGACAACCCAGAGGGCTATGGAACGAAAAATGGTAGGGGTAACATTAAGAGATAGGAAGCGTGCAGAGTGGGTCAGAGAAATAACTGAGTTACTGACATTCTAGCGGAAATCAAGAAGAAGAAATGGGCATGGACAGGACATGTAGCGCGAAGAGAGGATAACCGATGGTCGCTTAGGGTAGGGAAGGAAAGCGCAGAAGGGTGCGGCAGAAAGTTGGTGGGCAGGTGAGGTTAAGAAGTTCGCTGGGGTCAAATGGATGCAGCTAGCACAGCACCGGGTTATTTGGAGGAATATGGGAAAGGCCTTCGCCTTGCAGTCGGTATAGTCGGGCTGATGATTATGATGATGATGATGGGCGGCGGCAGTAACAACAAACGCGTTCGGAGGTAGTAGAAGAACAAAATGCCTGCCTCTCTAGGGCAAGCTATGTTTAATGCAGGCAAGGGAACCTCGATATAAGGCGTCAAAGGAAACTGAAGGGTCTAGAAAAATGTGGAAGCAGTGGCGCGCGTTGATGCAATCGTTCGTGATAAATGTTTCCGCAAGTACCTCTACAAATAAGAAAGTCATAAAGCTACAGGAATGGCTTCGAGCGTGATCAAATAAATTGTACAATGTTTCACAGCAATATATAATGGGTTAGTAACGAAGAGAGATGAGATGTTGCCAGAGATACAATTATCAACTCAATGGGCTTCACTACAAGGCTGTAGCAACTTAGACGCATTAAGAATGTGACGTCCGCACACTTGAACCTAATTTTTCGCTATGCACAATGTTTGTGAAAAATATATAGCCCGATCGGTTTTCATGTAGCAATAACGTGGTTTCTGGAGACACTTCTCGAAGACTGAAGCTCGAAAAATACAACGACAAGATTTTTTTTTTTTACCTGTGCGATACCGAGCACTGGATATGCGCAAAGAGCCCCGTTACAGGGCTTAGAAGCAAATCCCTCGAGGTGCATATTTTTGATAAAGACTGAAAAATACTAAAAAGATAAGAATGAAATGCACCATTTGTTTGTTTTTGAAGAGTCCTGCTATGGGGCTGGCACCGTGATATACGCTCACATCTTCGCTATACCTCTGCTGTGAGCGATAGTGCATATTGAAACCTTGTCCGTAGACGATGGCTCCGCCCTTACTACGGGTCGTGGAGCGAATAACTATACGGCGTTAGCCACTGTGCGCTTGCGCGAACAAAGTGTGGCTTGTGTAACAGTATAGGCGGGGTAACTCCGCTACTTTAGCGTCTTCGTTCATAGAGTGAAAAACGGCGCAACTTGTTTTGCTCTCTACAAATGAGCACGTGCAACGTGATTTTACTCACGTTTATATAGCCGCCTACACCATTCCCCGTTGCACTAGTTTCGCCGCCATTTTTTCTTTTTTCATTTGCGCTCGCCCTGCAAGGTTGGGGGAGTCACCCGAGGCTTGCGAGCACGTCCGCGTGACGAAGAGCCTCATCAAACCTGATGAGCAATAAGGGTCACTTTTCCCACCCGCCTTTGTACGCCTCTTACGCCGCAACTGATGTTTGTTCCTGTACTAAACGGTGGCGAAACGAGCTGTGCTGCCGGAACACAACGTTTTCGAGAGACTTATGTGAGGTGAGGTTACTGCTGCAGCTGCGGTGGTGCACTAAAATGTGCATCCTGCTTCGTTCCGCTTCGGCCGTCTGTATAGCTGGCGTTCGGGAAACGTGTTTTTTTTTTTTTTTAATTCTTGGTTGGCTACTCGTAAGTTTCAGGTGATATGCTTTCGTTCAAGTGAAGCGAGAATAAGCACGAGGTACGCGTTCGAGACAGCTTATGCACCCAAAAGGAGCATATTCCGTCTACATGGTTGCGTTTCTTGCCCTTGGTGCTTTGCCCGAACCCCTGCATTGGAATGATGCGAGCGAGCAGAGGTGCAGCCATAACGTGCCATTGTTCACTTACGTACAAGGATTTTAAAAGCTGTCCGAAAGCGGAGTAATGGGCATTGACGGTGATCGCAACGACGTGGGCGTAAAGAGAGCGGTTAATATTCCCCCGGGGAGCAGTGAACACGTTCGTCATTGTTTGCCTACTTAACAAATAAAAAAAAAAAAACGTAATACAATGCAGCGCATAGTGCCTGGGTCGTTGCGATAAGATTATTAGACTCTTGGTAGCCATTTATACGTTTAATTGTGTATTTTAAAACAATTTGTAATTTTTTTCTGTCGTAACGTAACTAATGGCGACAGGACAAAGCGTTGCGACGGGCAGGTCTGAAGGACCTTGGTTCTTATAGAACGTATGCTCTGCACTTAGCTGTTAAAGCTGAAAACGGAAAAAAAGAAAGAAAAAGTACAAATTGAGCATTCGTAGTTGCAGGCTATGGAACGGAAAATAGTAGGTGTAACGCTAAAAGATAAGAAGCGTGCAGAGTGGGTCAGATAAATAACTCACGTTACTGACATTCGTCCAAATTAAGAAGAAGAAATGGGCATGGGCAGGGCATGTAGGGTGAAGAGAGGATAACCGATTATCTCTAAGAGTAGCCAATTGGATTCTAAGGGAAGGAAAGAGTAGCAGGGGTCGACAGAAATTCAGGTGGGCGGATGAGGTTGAGAAGTTTGTAGGGGTTAAGTAGATGCAGCTAGCACAGGACCGGATTAATTGGTGAAAAATGGGAGAGCTAGGCCTTCGCCCTGCAGTGGGTATAGTCCGACGGTCTGCACAACACGGTGAGGCAAAAGAAGCTATAACAGGTCACTAAAAAAACAAGGATGAAGAATGGGCAGTTGCGCCAGACAGAGCGTAGTATGTGAGTACGAATCTTGAACTGTGACAGGGCTCCTACAAGTTGGCGCGAAGAATTCTGCATGTAAGCGTGTATAGGTACAATATCATGAACCCTGAAAGCCAACGTTGCTCCCTAGTTTGTGCTGTGCGTCTCGACGGTGTTATTTACATATTTAAGGTGGCAGTTTGGGCTTGTTGGTAACACAGACAGAGCGCTCGTTCGTGTTATTTTCGTCCTGGTCCTGTCCCTGCGCTATTTTTGTTTGGCATATTTACATGAGCTTGATTCGGCCAAGTTTTACTAATTTGTTTGTCAGTTTTTGTGTGTGGTTGCTTGTGCATAGAAGCACACGATACCTGATGGTAAGCAACGTGATGCTGTTTTGCTTAATGCCCTGGTGCTTTGATTATTCAAAGATTTATACGGTACCATTTAGTAAGAATGAGAGTGCATACAGTTGCTGTTTTGACCGCCAGCAGTATTTTCCCGGTGATGTTGCCGCTTCAATATGACTGCTAACATCAATAAACCCTGCTCAAAACCGGCACGTTGCGCACTATAGGCAACCTGCAATGGAGTTTGCTGAGGCATGTGGCGCCACCTGGCGGCCGACGGGAGCTAATACTGAGTCGGCGCAGAAGCTGACGCCGTATAAGTTGCGGCCGCTGTGTTCCTTCTGCGTTCGCGTTTTGTTATCCCAGTGAGTGTGATTTACTCATTTAGTGACTTCAGTGGTCTCGTGCGATGCTTCGACTACTACGGATGTGAACAAGAATAAAAATAAGCGCAAGGGCGGCGAGAAAGACTACCACAATCACGAAGGAGACCTAAGCGTACCGCTTGCTGGGAGAATGATGAGAGAAGGAGATATTGGCTGCGAGAGAGTAATGTAACTGAAATTTGTTTTGTTATGGGGCCATTGGCGTACAGACGCCAAGAAGCTAAAATAAGACGATTGTCCGTGAGCGGAGGAAACGGTATAAACTTCTGACTCGGGGAGTCGCACGCTGGTTGGGGCACACTACTCAGTATGCGCTGTAAAATTTGGCGTGTACTGGTATATGCTGTGCAAGATCGAGTGGCATACGTCCCGAAAATCAACAAAGCCGTGCAGCCGCAGCATCGTATTCCAGACGCATTTCAACGGAGGCGAAAAAAAAAAAAAATGTTCGTGGATCTGTGAACCGGATTTCTAATGCGGTGTCTATTCGGAACCACAAAGCCAAAATATCTTCAAAACTTCCAATTACAGATTTCAATAAGCATATTTATCTGTAAATTAGTTCTTAAGGTGCTGAAAAAGTTGAAGTGGCGGAGTGTATAGAGGCCCGTGATACTGTGTACGCTGAGAATGGAACTTCGTTCTATTGTTCCGCGCCAAATATTTCTTTCACCGACTGCTCAAGCTACTCAAGAGTCTCTTGTCTCAGACGATAGAATATTTCATAATTAGTAACAACAGTAAAAAATTCTAACTCTTAACGACCTCCGTTACGAAAGCTTTGCCGTTGAGTGCCAGCATTTCCCGCCGGCTTTCCCCAAGCTTGAGGTGCGGAGATACAAAATGCATGCCAGTTATTGTTGTTGTTAAGGGCTTTATTTTTCCAACGGTGTAGGAGGCCCCCTACTCCCCGCCCCCGGCACGCACAGTTTTCGTTGATGACGCACGCTACAACCGCACAGTGCTTGCAATCGCCACGACATCCGTAGCGGGTACCGCACCATGCCTCCTGTAACTTCCGCGGTACTGTCGAAAGGTGCACCACGAACAAAAGTGTTCGTCATGGTATTAAACTTTAAAGCAAAACCGCGAGGAAATTATTATGCTGCTGTAATCAAACAGCAAGAACAAAAAAAAAGAAGAAACGGCGATCAATCTCTTCTCAGGTTCTCTCTGCACTTTCAATGTTTGGGTATGAGGTGTGAACGCAATAGATGAATGAAAAGCTACGTTTACAACATTTTTCATTCATTTAATTATTTCTTAATTCATCATCACATATCCGACTAATGCCCTGAGAGAATAAATTTCGTTAAAAAAAATTCCGTCTACTCACGCGACATTCAAAGCTGTGCGCGCGGGTGTTCCGTCGCGAGCTGCGCGCACTTCGCGGTGACGTCGACACCGTTCACGTTTTAAACATGAGCATTCTCGCACAGGCGGTGTCCTTTCGTCAGTATTGGTTTTCGGAAGTAGCTCTCAAGACATTCGATTGCCTTAAAACTGCAGAAAATGAGAGCCGAGATGCTTCTAGCCGTACAACGCGAACGCAACCCGACCGCGCCAGCCTACTCAGATTACTCGGCGCCGCCGTTGGCGGCGCTGAACGCTGCGCTCCACTAGCGCCGCCTGGCCACTGCAGGTTGCCTATAGTTTCTTGCTTTTAAACCAACGACCCTTTTCAGCAAAAGGCAAGTGATGTCGCCGACACGTTATGGCAGCACTAAAAGAACGCAGACAGCGCATTCATATTACGGCTAGTTCTCAAGCGCTAGCATACATGCTGTTATAGTGTATATGCGTGCCTTTAACGACTGTAACAGTCGAGTTAACTAACAGGCGTGACTACGCAGTGCCACATTACTGGGTTGCCTGCCTTAAACCGCACAGTTCTGAGACTCAAGGCTGTAGAAATCATTCACGCTGCAGAAATTCAGTTTCCTATGTTACTCCTTACGGCTATTGTGATCGCGATCTCTATCATCATTGCGAGTGAAGCAGCTCGTCCCAACTTTGTATGGCCTACAGAGCTCTTACTGGTTAATGAAAGATGCGGCAACTTAAGTTAGAGGCTGCCAACGTCTCCTTACAACAGCATGCTGAACAATTTATAAAGAAAATGGAAACAGCAGTGTGCATGGAGTTTGTCCCCAGCGGGGGAATTTCGAAGTTCGTTAAGAAAGTACTCAGTTGCTTCCCTTAATTTTTCCTTGTTTCACGTTCAATGACGGAGGCTTTGCTCCTGCGGGGCGACTCAGTGGCAATCAAAAAGTGTGCAACAAGTTCAAACGTTGCACTGTGGTCCGCGCTCCTGCAAGAGTCGGCGGTCTTGTTGAGTTTCTAGTCCACTCCTATTGCATGGCCCCGCGCAGAACAGGAGCTTGCTCGCCGGTCTGCAGAAGGGGCTCCGGGCTGTTACGCAACCCGGTAACGCCACTCCGGCTTTGTGAAGAGCAGAAACAAGGAGGAGAGGAAAGATAGTTTTGTAAGGCTGTTCGCCCCAAATTGCAGGCTGATTCGTTCGCATAGATATGGGATGCCGTGGACGTACCTCTATGTGCGGGAGCATCAATCGATATCCGCGAATGGCCTTGCCACGGCACCACACAATTCGTGGCTTCAAAGTGTCTTGCTCCTCGCATCACCCTGCAGCCTATATCATCCACTCGTGAAAGTATGAACATGGGCCCAGCATGACGCCACTGGGTGTGACGAAGGCCTTGGAAAATGGAGGCTGAGCCTGAGGCTGCACCGTCAGTGTATTGCTCCAGGCAAGCTTTAGCGATCCGACTCTGCTTTCTCGAACCCCGAGTGCTGAACCTTGTTTTAGAGTGCTGGGTAGGAAAATGCTAGAATGAATGCCATGGTGGTGAATTGATGATTTTAAAAAGAGGTTAATCGCGGATCGCCTTATTCACGGTGCCTGTAAGCATGAAGAAGTTTTCCAACACCGTCTTTAGAGGCACATTGGATATTAGGCACTAGCGGCAGAAGAAAGCTTCCACTATTGTTATTATTTTTTCTTTTTGCTATGAACACTTGATAGAAACAAAAGGAAAAAAGGACCGGCGTTAATGTTTTAGCATTTTTGTGCGCAATAAAGTTCGACAGTTGATAGAATGCCTCCGTCGAAGTAATCAGACGCAGTGTAACGAAGCATTCTTCTTTTTATTTGCTGTAGCGTGTCAGTCACCGGGATTATTACGTGAATACCACAACTAGGGAATTTTAATGTTGGGCATCATGGGAAGGTTATTTTACCGCTATGATTGGTGCCCCAGTTTTGCTATGCAACCTCTGCGTCATGTGCAGAAAAGCATCACTAATTTAATATGTGAAACAGAGCGGAAGAATATGTCTGTGAAAACATTACGATTACACACCAACCACAGATACATATTCTGGTGCAAAGAAATTGTTTCAACGTAAACAATGCGCAATATATGTTTTAAAGGATACGTATTTATGCCTATGCGATGGGCTGTATAGTTAACATGACGCATTCCTTTCTGACCTGAGCCAAATATGGCTTGGCTGAGCGTGGGACGTACGTAGCCCGTCGGCGCTGCATGGACACAGTGCGCGAGCATTGCTGGATTTCGAAAGGCTAAGATGATCGCCTGCAGTGCTCGCGATGGAATGCTGTTAACGGTTCTTGTATCCAGACTCCTGACATCATCACGAAATAGAGGGTGACGTTGGCGATAAGCGCTCCCACCTGATGAAGCGAAAGGAGCGTTGATTGCAACGACTGGAGCGAAGAATGAGGAAATATGTCATGCATTAGGTACAGAGGCCAAGTTCCGCGATTTGAGCACTAACCTTGGCTGCATTGATCCCATCAATGATAATTAAAAGAGGGCATCTCATTTCTGTGCTGCGCTTACTCTCGATTCCGGGAAAAGTGCTCGATTCATTCGAGTTAGAATGCTATAGGACAAAAGCCTCGCCAATACCTCGCCGATTGTCGTTTCCAATCGAATTACTCCTGCTTCTTAAGACAAGGGTAATTGGCACGCAAGCTGTTGGCACGCGGTTGGCCCGCACGCTGATTTTAAAGCTACACGCTTGCTTGAGTGTAGGTGAGAGGGCTGTGTCACCATTCGTGAGCTGCTCTTCAAATGTGATTAGCCGAAGTGCTAATTATGGACAGGTTTACAAAGAGAGATTTGCATAAGCCCTAGTTCGAGCCTTATGCGTCTGGAAAAGTGAGCAACATTGAGACTTTCAGATGAGAAGATCAGACGAAGGTCAGCGCGTTTTTCAAGCTTTTTACAATGCGATAAAGCTGAACACCTAACTGGAAGATTGTTGTGCCCAACTAAAAAGGCGGTGTGTTTTAGGCAGCTCCTACAATTTGAAGTGAACAGGGGCATATGCTAGAGTGATGCTTATAAAGGTGTAACCAATTAAAACGGACACAGTACAAGAGAGAGAAGGCACACACACAACACCGCTGGACTTAAACTGACTTATTCCGAAGAAGAAACGGAAGAAAGAAAGTTCATTTATTACCCTGTTTAAGCACGTACTCCGACCAAAAAGAAAGAAGCATCTACCTTCGCGGGTTCCACCTTTGTAAGCATTATTAACCAACTAGGCCAGCAATTTACGCACCTATACCAAAGTGACGGCGCGACACAAGTATTTAATGCCCCTAAGAACTTTTGCCGTCGATGAGAATCAGGTTCAAAGTGGCTGGTAAATTTTTATTCCTCTTTAATAGCACAACCGAAACTGCACTGACAGAAACAATGATGTTTCTTTGACGAAAAGAGATTTCGGCTGTAGTTACAGCACAGGCTATGTCACTCAATCGAAGCCATACTGTTCGAATTACACCTTATATTGAACGATGAGAAGAGAACCCAATTCATTACGTGAGGATTAATGTGGGGATTTAAACTCACTAACGTTTTTAGCTCCATTCTAAAGGAAACACATAACGCAAGTAGTTCAAGCATTTGTAGCCTTGCAATGGTTTCATGATGACTATCACCTTTACCTCCCATTTAATTTATGTGTCCGTCTTAGTGAAGAGAAAATAAGCTTCTAGTAGGCAGCCAGATTTTAGGCATTTCATATTTCTCGCTTTTGTCTTCTATATTGCAGTTAGAGTCTTTTTTTCCTCACACTCTAGTCTCTATCCTTTTTAACTTGCTGCGTTATGTGAACCCCTACGTGAGAACATTCATTTATCTGCAGCCTTAAATTTTAGCACAAAATTTTTTGCTTTTCTTTTCCGCGTTAACAATACATTTTAAATCTGTTTAGCGCAACCATTGCTCATGTGCTGTGGGTAGGCTTCAATATGAGCGGTATTGGTATATATGAGGTGACAAAAAGAAAAACAATTATTGATTTACCGTGGTCGAGGGTCGTTGCCTCAAAGAGTTTTGGCGAGAAAAACATTGAATCACTCTGGAAATATCGTTTTCCGTCATGCTCACCTGTTTAAAGCAATAAAGTTGTACTTCACATCGCAACTCATCTTACTTTCGAACTATCGAGTACAGGGGTTTTTCCCGAGGAAGCACTGAAACAGGGACCCATGAATTATACAACGCTTTAGGCAAATCTCATTGCTGCTTCGATAGACCTATGCAAAGCTCTACACCATCACAAAATGCTGCTTACGCTGCCCATAAAGGCTCCATAAAGGTGAACAAATGCTCCCTCCTCTAGCGTTAATAGCCCCAATTCAGCATTAAATACTCCCAATGATACTCGTTAAAATCCCAGAGGGTTGTCAAGAAATTTTCTCAGCACTCTTTAAAAACACCAAAGTTAGAGGGGAATGCAGATTTTGCTCTCTTTCGCTCTCAGATACCCTTTTTATTGCAGGGAGTAAATAAAATACTGATTTAACATGGAGAAAAAATAAGCTCCTTTTGGGTGTCCGCTATTTATTCGCTTCATTTATTCGCCCTTGGGAGTTTTCTTGCTAGCAGTCAAGTACGAAAGTATAGAAATTTTATATCTTGAATTCTATACCCTGTTCATTACGTGAGAGAACAATATAGTGCATTAGAAATATCTCAAGCTCGTTTTGACGTCTAACTCATACAGTTTCTAAACAAAACCGTACATTGTGTTTTTTATTTATCATCCATACACTTAAAAACAAAACAAACTTTCATTCATGCGAGTATCAATTTTCAGTAATCAGTATTTTTACTTTTAAACCTCAGACTTTCTAGTGCTGAGAATTTTGGCCCTCAGGTAAACCATGTACGAGTCCAGCTGCTTGCATCAATATTAAAGCGAACTAGTTTTTTTTGTTTGTTTCTGTCAACAGAATCTGACATGCGACCTTATCACTTTACTTGCAATACTCACAATGATCCGAATAACTACTCTGAAATTCTGCGCTCTTTGCTTACGCTGAATGTCGTTGCACATGACTTTATCACATTATCTGTGATGCAAGATGCACCAAGATTTATCGCGAAGAGTCACAGCCTGACGGGACTGCTTCCAAATTGATCCTTTTTCTTCATGCCGCCTTTGGCAGCTTTATATATCTTGCAGTTCTATTGTCGAATTTTAAATTGAACTTTTCCGGCAGCAGTGGTCATTCGTATAGTTCGACGACCAGCGAGCAAGCCTGCTGCTATCGTCGCCATCGAGTTGCTGCCTAATTCTATGCAGGCTCAAGTCAGCCCCGTTAACAGCTAATTTCAGTGGCGGACCTCTTCGTTTGTTGCCTAAGGCATACCCCCCACCCCCCTACACGTAGCAATATATTGCGCAAGGGCAAGCCATTTGCAGGCGATGAGATTTTTTTTCCTCGATACCACACCCCGAGATTTCGCACTAATTAAGCACGAGTTCGTTGCCCTTACGCCTAATGAGACAATTGCGTCCATGATTGACAATCTCGTTCCTGTACGAAAGCTCAGCATTTCTGGAACGACAATGCTACCGTCTATTGCTGCCAGTCAAAGACCTGGGGACTTGGAACTTAGCTCTTTGAGAGGTTCCCGTTCGTGTTAGAAGGTATAGTGCGGTCCGATAATTGAGCTGTAGTAATCGGCTCCTGCCTGAATGTTTTTTCTTTCAGACTGTGAGGTCTTAACGGAAAAGAGAGCTTCATCACGGTGCATGGCCTGCCAAATGGCCGCATTCATTGTGCCTCAAGACGATGCCAAGAGTTCAAGCGTTGGGCGAAAACTGCTTTTTTCCTTGGGCGTATACACGGAGCCTCGCACTGCGCTTCAGCGGAAAACGCCGGTTAGTAATATTGCAAGACCAAACCAGACGCTGATGCTCGTCAGTTGAGCAACTATTTCGGTTGAAGTGAGACAAGTCAATGAGGTGCCAGCGCTCTCTGTTTCTGCACGAAGAGAACCAGAAAAAAAAAAAAAAAAAAAGAGAACGAACGAGAAGAGGTGGTACGCAAAAGTGAACCAGTGCTGTACCTTTCTACTCTCGTTTTATTCGGCTAGAAAATGTTGGGGTGGCTTCTTCGGAGCAGCAGGATCTTCCTCAATTGTTTGAGGTCGTTCTGTAAATGGCTCCACTTGCACTGTGGCCGTCAGATTAACGGACAGCGTGTGCAGTCTCTTGTTGAAGAAGTCCAAGATACGCACCGAGCGAAGGTCAAAATAGAAAACGAGTACAATCCAATGCGCATACTGCATTGAGATTGCGCTTTTTCCGACACCGGAATGCTTTCAAATAGGCCAGTATATTATTCTAAGTACCAAGAAATCACATTTGAAAGTATATCATATTTTTCTGCTTTATTACACTACGTATTGTCACGTAGTGGTGACAAGGTCGATGACACAAATGAAGAGTCGGTGATTGTACTGAAGAAACTCTCTATTGGGCTGACTTGCGCCCGCAAAAGAACTAAGCAACTCGGCGGCGGCGATAGCAACAAATGTGCTCGTCGATCTTCGAACAAAGAATGCCCGTCGCTCTCGTCAACGCTCAATTTAAAGGCTGCTCATAACAATCTAGATAACGTCGCGAACTGCTAGTAGCACAACCTGGAACATTGTAGAAACATACGCGAGTGATCAGAATCTTCGAGACAGATCTCGGCGCTTCGTTCGCGACAAAGGAAATGAGAACGCGTCGTATCGCAACAACGAGCATGAACAAACACGGGATACAGAATTGATAGGCGCGCCAGAGTAACAATGATAAGGCTGCATGCCAGCGGCTGTCGAACAGGAACAAATAAAGATTTAAACAGTTGGCGGCATTACTCCCCTCGTTAAAAAACATCGCCTCGATGTTTAAAAATAAACAGACATGAATTAACATAAACATTGCAAAACAAACATGAATAGCCTTAGCGCGCATAATATGGCTTAAAGCGTACAACATGCATAATTTCTGGATGCACTCGGCGCCGCTGCGATGCTGCCGCGCCGTCGGGAACGACCTGGTAGTTCAATTGTCCTAGTCGGTGGAGCACCTTGTACGGTCCGAAGTATCGGCGTAAAAGCTTCTCGCTCAGTCCGCGGCGGCGAATCGGCGTCCAAACCCAGACTTGATCTTCCGGCTTGTCTTCAGCATCGCGTCATCGTAAGTTGTAACGTCGGGCGTCGGTTCGTTGCTGATCTTTAATGCGCATTCGGGAGAGTGTTCGGGCTTCCTCTGCACGTTGAGGGTAGGCGGCGGCGTGCAGGTTATCCTCATCGGTTACGTGTGGCAGCATTGCGTCAAGCGTCGTCGTGGGCTCCCTGCCGTACACAAGGCTGAACGGGGTCGACCTGGTTATCTCCTGGACGGCGGTATTATAAGCGAAGATGACGTAGGATAAAATGGCATCCCATGTCTTGTGCTCGGCATCAACGTAAATTGCAATCATATCCGCAATACTTTTGTTGAGACGCTCCGTAAGTCCATTTGTCTGGGGATGGTACGCAGTAGTTCTTCGATGACTTGTATGACTGTATTCTAGGACTGCTTGCGTCAGCTCTGCCGTAAATGCCGTTCCCCTGTCCGTGATGAGGACTTCTGGGGCGCCGTGTCGCAAGAGAATTTGTTCGACAAAAAACTTTGCGACTTCTGCCGCAGTACTATTGGGCAGTGCTTTTGCTTCGGCGTATCGAGTAAGATAGTCGGTGGCCACGATGATCCACTTGTTACCCGCAGATGAAGCTGGAAAGGGGCCGAGAAGATCCATCCCAATTTGTTGAAAGGGCAGGGTTGGGAGCGGTATCGAGTTCAGCAGACCAGATGGCCTGATCGGCTGCGTCTTGCGTCGCTCGCACTCACGGTACGTTTTTACGCAATGGGCAACGTCGGTAGGCAGTCGCGGCTAGTAGTACTTCTCCTGGGTTCGATGCAACGTGCGCGCAAAACCGAGGTGCCCTGCTGTTGGCTCGTCGTGCAACGCATGAAGAATTTTCTGTCTGAGGTTTTTAGGCACGACAAGAAGCTGCGCTGTCTTGTCGATGCGGAGAAGCGGGTAGACATCCTTCTTAGTTATGCTATTCAAGCGGCGGTAATCAACGCAGAAGCGAAGTGTGCCGTCTTTCTTCTTCACCAAAACGACTGGTGCCGCCCAGGGGCTGTTCGATGGCTGGATTACGTCATCACGCAGCATTTCCTCAACTTGATCGCGTATGGCCTGACTTTCTCGCGGCGATACACGGTAGGGGCTTTGGCGCAGAGGTCGGGCGTCTTCGTCCGTTTTAATGCGGTGGTGTTTGCCGTACCTTCGATGATGACGAGAAGCACTCCCTGTAGCTCGAAGAAGACTGCGAATCTGATCTTTCCTGCTGTGGGTCAATGCCGGGTTGATGCCAAATGTGGGCTGACGGAATTTGTCCGGTGCGTCTTCCAGTGGTTCGTCGTGGAGGGCAAATACGTCTTTGAGGTCCGCTAATTCGTCGAGAAAAGCGATCGTCGCGCCCTTATGGAGATGCCTGTATTTTTCGGTGAAGTTTTTTATCAGCACCTGAGCTTGTCCTCTCCGGAATTTCGTGATGCCTCTTGCGATGCCGACAACTCGTTCCAAGAGCAATTGGATATTTCCTTCGACGATGCCTTCAGCGATTTCGATGTCTGCGCTACCTACGCTGACTGCGACGCTTGATCGGGGCGGCACGGTCAATTCTCTGTCGAGGACGTTTAGAGCGACGTGTTGCGTCGAAGTCATCGTAGCAGGTATGGCTTTGTCTGCAGAGAGCTTGATGAGCTTGGATCGGAGGTCGATGATAGCCCTATGTTCATTCAGAAAATCCATGCCCAGAATCACATCGCGGGAACAGTGCTGTAGGACGACGAAGCTGGTAGGGTAGGTACGTCCATTTACTGTAACCCTTGCGGTGCATCACCCCGACGGCGTTATAAGGTTACTACTAGCGGTGCGGATTAGCGGGCCGTTCCAAGTGGTCGTCACTTTCTTGAGCTGGGCGGCGAAAGCTCCACAGATGATAGAGTAGTCGGCACCGGCGTCCACTAGGGCGGTAACAGTGCGTCCGTCTACAGCGACTTCAAGGTCGCTCGTTCGCGTACAAGTATTGCCCGTTGGCTTCGGTGTTTGATCTCTTCTTCGTCTTGTGCTGAGGTCGCGGCCGGGGCACACCGTCGTAACGTCACTGTGCGGCGATGTCAATTTGAAGTCTGGTCGTGATCTCGTCGACGTTGTCGTCTTGTGGATCGGCGATTTCATGGCTGCATTGTCGTCACTCATCGTCGGCGATGGAGGATCTTCGTGGTTTCGCCGTGAAGCAACCTCACCAGCAAAGGTTGCTCTGTTTAGTTTCTCCTGCGCGGGCTTGGGGACCTTCCGCTCACACTCTCATCATAGTTACGGCCTGGCGATGCAAAGCGGGCCCTGTACGGCGATGGAGACCTGAACCGACGGCTTGGTGGCGCAATCTCACCGCTATGCAGATATTTGTCGATTTCTTGAGGTCGTTCACCTGGGCGTGGTCGTGGAGCGTCGGCTGCAAATCCGCGGAGACATATTCGTCGGTACGGGCAGCGCCGCAGAATGTGGCCGGTCTCAACGCAGTGGAAGCATAATGGCCGGTTGTTCGCTGTCCTCCAGGCGTCGCATTTCCTGGGGCTTGGGGGCCGTTGGTAGGCTTGGCGGGCGGGGGCCAAGAGGCGGCTTTCAGGAACAGGACGGTAGCGGGAAAGTCATCACGTCGGGGCGCAGGGCGACGTAATGCAGCAGCGTAGTTCATCGCTGTTGCCGCTTGAGCTGGAACTGTCGCAGCCATCGCTTTAGGAACGCCGAGCGCCTGCTGGACGTTTTCACGGACGACGTCCGCGAGCGTCGCCACCTGGGGTTGTTGCGATGATGGCAGCAATCGGCGAAGCTCCTCTCGCAAGATCTCCTGGATGAGGTCCCGGGGGTTCTCTCCGCTTGTAGATGCGCTGGGGTAGTGGCTTGAGCAGTCCGGTTGGAGTGGTCGCTCGTAATGACGCATCCGGTTGTCCAACGTCTTCTCCATGGTAGACGCTTCCGTTTCAAATTCCGCCACAGCTCTTGGCGGATTTCGCACAAGACCTGCAAAAAGCGACTCTTTAACGCCTCGCATTAAAAATTTCACTCTCTCACCTTCCTTCATGTTAGGGTCGGCGCGGCGAAAAAGGCGCTTCATCTCCTCAACGTACGCCAGGACAGGCTCGTTAGGGACTTGAAGTCTTGATTGGAGGAGGGCCTGGGATCTTTCTTTTCGGACAGAACTTGCAAAGGCCATCAAAAATTCTGCTTTGAATGTCTCCCAATCCTTTAAAGAAGTCTCGTGATTTTCGAACCAAACTCGGGCATGTCCTTGAACAAAATAGACTCGCCTGAGCTTCGCAGCGTCGTTCCAGCCGTTGAATTTTGCCACACTGTCGAAAAGGTTCATTCAGTCTTCCACATCTTCACTGGGCCGTCCTTGGAAGATGGGGGGCTCCCGGTGCTACACGACGACAGCTGGTACTGTTGGCTGGGCCATTTCCAAAGTTGATGCCTTCCGGTGTCGAACGGGGTCGGGCAGCAGACTGTGTTCGGGTTGTAGCCCTTGAAGTCGGCGGCTGGCTCGGTGACCTGTTGGCTGGTCCCCCAGGGCGACAGGAACAAGGCTGGGGTCTTCGCTTGAATGATCAAGCGCAGCACCTCCACCAGATGTCGCGTGGTGGTGACAAGGTCGTTGACACCAAAAGAAGACACAGGCTTGATGGTGCTGAAATTAACTCTTTATTGGGCTGACTTGTGCCCGCAAAAGAACTAAGCAACTCGGCGGCGGCGATAGCAACAAATGTGCTCGTTGATCGTCCAACAATGAATGCCCGTCGCACTCGTCAACGCTCAATTTAAAGGCTGCTCAGAACAATCTAGATAACGTCGCAAACTGATAGTAGCACTACCTGAAACATTGCACAACCATACGCGAGTGATCAGAATCTTCGAGACAGATCTCGGCGCATCGTTCGCGACAACGAAAATGATAATGCGTCGTATCGCGATAACGAGCATGAACAAACACGGGATACAGAATTGATAAGTGCTCCAGAATAACAATGATAAGGCCGCATGCCAGCGGCTGTCGAACAGGAAGAAATAAAGATTTAAACAGTTTGCGGCAGTATAAAGGTTCATGCCAGCTGTAGCAACCTCTGAAAAAAATTGCAGTGTAAATGAAACCCGAGCTTTACAGCTGCCACATGTCTGTCAAATACTTTTGTATCTAGGCCATTTACAAATACTTTCCATCGCACAGCCATTGAACCGGTGCACTGTATGCGTTGCAGCACTTTCCGTGACCGTAATTGCTGCGTTGGCTATTTAATGACGTGACTTATACGTAGTAAAACGCCAGTGCTTTCCTTTCACGAAAGACAAACCTTAAACGAATACCTCAAGAACTTGGTTTTGAATCGAGGCGCGCTGCAGCTCGCAGCACTCTTTGTTACATCAGGATTCGTAGAGTTGTGCAAATTCTAACACGGCAGTGACTTGTAAATTACTGACTGACATCTCTAAATGCAAATAGAAATAAACCATGAGCATCAAACTGCAGTACGGAAGCCTACTGAAAAAAAATCGCAGCACTCACACAACCTGACAATTCCTCACGATTACCTTCTACATTTAATTTCCCTTTTAAGACGTTTTACTCAGATCGACGCTTCACCATTTATATGGCATTTATAATGAAGGGGACTCTCAACCACACTGACTGTACTCTTTTCGATGTGTTATGAGTATCTGCTCTTAAATACACTCAACGTTCTAAACTTGGAAGACGCTCTTTTCAGTGTTTGCTGCATCATCTGGGCTCACTGCTTTAGTTATCGTCGGACACAAGTACACTGGTTGTCTGCTGTGTATGTAGCCTGTCATATTTTGTTTAAACATTTTAATAAGGACCACGAAAAAAACAACAAAAAAACTAGAGGTAATCAACAGGTAAAGCATCGAGCTCGTAAATGGGAGTTCCGCGGATATGTTCTCCGGTCGAGCAAAGCTTTCGGCCCGGGACTTTTTTTTTCTTAGTGTTTTACTTCCTTAAGAGGAGTTGCTAAAACTCGAGCAGCTCCGGCGATTTCCAGTCAACGGCTGCTATGAAAACGACCGAACGGAAAAAAATGGCCATGTCGTATTGGGCTGTAATGCTCAAATCAAAGCTCTGCACAGGACGGTATCCGGTAAAATAACCCGGTAAAATCGCTTTGAAGATTTTTGCTGCAGTCCTTGAGAACGTACTGCCAAAGAGGACAGCAATTTTCGCAGTGGTTGTCGCAAAATTTGAAATCTAGTATAAGCCGATTACTATCGGCTTATGTGCTCAAGTTTCCACATGTAATTACTCTCGGCTTCTTTGCCCTGCCGTACTGCTTCCTTTGAAACAAGCCGCGTCTGTCGTTCACAAAATGTACTACAGGCTGCTGTCTGCCGGTACAGAGAGGCAACAAAAATTGTGGAATTGAAATTCATACCAGCACTTTTTTTAACTACTGATGAAAGATGAAAATGATCACTTTTAAACTATTCTCCGGGAGGATATTAGGGGCTCTACAAGTGTCTCAGTGTTCTTTTTTATTGCCCTTTTTTAGCCTTTTAATGTTCAGGTAATAGAATTTGAAGAAGCACTCACTCAACCCGTTTTGTTTGCAGTAGCCGCTGCTCCATTGCGTATATCGAGACTCAACTGAGAGGGGAAAGTAAAAATGAAGCATCGTAAACTATATGCAGTCCTAAAACTCGGCAATCTCACGAGGTTAGGTCCAATGTGCCAAAACTCATTATCGTTCAGTGCAGCGAATTCCACAAATGACAGACCAATTTCCACTGCGGCGCATCTGTACTGAGGAAAAAAAAAAGGAATAAACTTTTTTCTAATAACAATGGTCGTAAGATATAGTGGAGAAACATCCTTCTTATCAACACACGGGGAAAAAACAGAATAAATTGTCTGCATCAGAGGACGTTTAATTAAAGATTGAATTACCGCTCTCTATTCTCTGCCTCAATAACCTATCGTCTTCTTTGGCTTAATGCGTATATGGTTTGAAATTAAACTGACCGTTAACATTATACCTGGTACAGCTACGCTATAATATAAATTAACCCCGATGCGTTATGGTTGTTCTCAGGAACGTCAGAAAATTTATTACTCAGTATGTACGTACATCACTACGTTATTTTATTGCGAAAGCAATACTACGCCAGGTCTAACCGCTCGTCGCTGCGTGCCATATTCGTGTCCGTGTAATTATTTAAACAAAAGAAGAAGAAGAAGAAAAAAAGAAAAATAAGAAGAAGAAGGAGGAGAAACAGAAGAAGAAGAACGCTTGGTCACCCGCAGCTAATGTTTTGCTGTATATTCGGTTCAGCAGCGTTGAACATTACTATTTTTTTTTACAGCGTTCTTTGCTGCAGTCTGACGACGAAGAAAAAAAAAAAGGAATGAGTGTGGGCTCCACTTGCATAGAACGTACAGAGAGCTTACTCTAGGTGAAAAAATCCGATCGCTCATGGCGATAGCCATGCTTCGAAACACTTTCTTTTTACGAAAGCCTGTGCCTGCCTGTGCTGAACAGCAGCAGTGCAGGGATCCAAAAGTATGACACAGCAGGAAAACTGCACTTGCTTTTGCCGAACACGCGAAAATCATGGCCTTTTAACAGTGCTGTTAAGGTCTTGTAAGCAGCTGAGGTAGGGTGTAGTGTAAAGGCAGCCTTTACGTTTTTCCTTGGTAAGAGTAATCCAAGCTGGGATAAGAATAAAAAAATGAGAAATTCATTACCAAATTCCACAGTGATCACCAATTGTTATGGTAAAAAAAGTTTCATAGTTCGCGACTGTAAAGGCGCCAACTGAAGGGAAAGACGAAGGGATCAGTAAACAGAGCGCACCGGAGCAATTAGAAAGCAAAACGCTACAAAGCGTGGCCGGTATAACAAGGTCAATTAAAAATGATACGGCGAGATGGACACGGACAAACAAGGCGCACAAATGACAGGACTAGCGCCACTAATAACTGAATTTTATACCGCAACAAAACCTGTCTTTTTGGAGTCAACCAAGCCGAATCACACGACGATCTATCGGATGTTCATGGAGCAAACGCTGACGCAGTACATGAGATCAAAAGACGAAACGCCAACGCGAAGGACGAGAACAAACCATCCTAATCAATGTTTATCAAGGCCATCAGGGAGCGAAATACCTGACAAAAAAAAACTTCAGCCCTACACCAGCTCAATAAGAAAGGCTTCTACAATCACTCTTTCAACTGAATTTGCACTCCTCAAGAAAATAGTTTTTTCGAACTCAGGACAAAAATTTAAGGACCCTTTGTAGTGGTCCACTAGGAAGCTGCCTCCATTATTGTGCAGATTTCGGCAGTGTTCGCTTCCGCGCTGATTGAAACAATCTGTTTGTCTAATGTAAATGTGCCCGCTGCTTAGGGGAGCTCGGTACACAACACGAGTCCTGCACTTGGTAAACTTCTTTTGATGTGTTATTGTACAAACCCGTTGTTTTTCTGTGTTGTTCATAGCCCAAAGTTCAGAAAGCTTGCAAGGGGCTGAGAGTACGACCTTAATGCTATGTCTGCTCTCTACTCTCTTAATGTGCGAAATCTTGTGTACATAGGGTATTACCGCCACACGGTTACGCGAAACCTGTTCTCTGGAATCGAGACATTTCTTAAATTTCTGGAGCAAGGTATCGCACACCGAAGTCATCGATGACGGGTATACAGCTTCTTTTAGCCGCTGAACTTGAGCGCTAAAGCTTGACGAAACCATATGGGGTCATACTGATACGTGGCAAGGTTAGTGCACGAAGGTTAGTCCAGGATGACGCAGCACACAAAGCACAGAATCACAGCAGCGTTAACCTTCTTCTAGCACTAAACGTTGCTACCACTTTGTCGTCTTCTGTGTCACCGTTTCTGATCGTTGTCTTCTTTAACGTCCAGCAGTGCAGTGCATATATGTCACATTACCCCCCACGAAAAGCCCAGTCCCGGTGCGCACTAGGACGAACTACTGCAGGGGTAGTAGGGCTTCATTCTGGCGACATGAACACTCTCGGTGCGTGGCGTAGAGGACTGTCGCGGCGGATGTACAGGGGCGACCTCGTGTGTCACAGGAGTGACTGGCCGTAAAACACGGTAGGGTCCTGCGTAGCGTGGCAAGAGCTTCTCACACAGCCCAACTTTACGAGCGGGAGTCCAGAGCAAGACGAGAGAGCCCGGAGAGTAGTGGACATCCCGGTGGCGAGAATCATGGCGCCGTTTTTGAGAATTTTGGGAGGAGGACAGTCGTCGGCGAGCAATAACACGGGCCGGGTCAGCTCGGGAGATGGCGTCACTAACGTAGCAACTGGCGTTAGCGATGGGAGGCAATACGCTGTCAAAAGGAAGGGGAGGGTCGCGGCCGTATAGAAGATAAAACGGTGAGTAGCCCATTGTGTCGTGACGAGAGTTATTGTACGCGAACGTTACAAACGGCAAATTAATATCCCAGTCACGGTGATCATCCGAGACATACATAGACAGCATGTCCGTGAGCGTGCGGTTGAGGCGTTTGGTGAGGCCGTTCGTTCGTGGATGGTAAGCGGTGGTAAAGTAGTGCTTGGCGAAGGTGACCAAAGATCCCCGTGTGCACACATAAATCCATTTAAGCAGCCGAAAGCTGGATTTGCGCAGTGGCCGCACAGCTACCTGGGATCACAACGTCAACAACGGCCACTATGACCTCTGAGGCAGCTCCTACCACAGCAACAACATCAGCGCAACCACTCGTCCTCACAAAAATCCGCCACCCTCCCATCTTCAATGGCGAAGACAAGACAGATGTTGACGACTGGCTGGATGAATACGAGCGATGCGGCCGGAACAATCATTGGGACGCGACCATCATGCTGGCCAATCTGATATTCTATTTGGCGGGAACCGCTCGCACATGGCTTCAAAATCACGAGCACGAGCTGGTGACCTGGGAAATTTGCAAGCAAAAGCTTCACGACTTGTTCGGGAAGCCCATTGGACGGGCTCTCGCAGCCAGAACCGAACTTTCGTCTGGCGCCCAATCCACCACGGAGTCCTACCTGGCCTACATTCAAGACGTGCTCGCTTTGTGTCGCAAGGCGAACAGCGCCATGCTGGAATGTGAAAAGGTAGGGCACATCCTCAAAGGCATCGCAGATGATGCGTTCAGCATCCTCTTCTGCATGGATTGCTCTACCGTCGAGTCGGTGCTTCAAGTTTGCCGAAGATGCCACCAGGCTAAACAACGACGCCTGGTACATCGCTTTGAGCGCCTTCCGAACACGGCAGCCACATCATCCTGCTCAGATCTGGCTCCTCTGCAACAGCCTTCTCAGTCCGCAACAATGACTCGGATCGTCAGGCGAGAACTCGAGGCATTAGCTCCTGCACCATTCCCATCTCCAGTGCCTGACACCGTGGCCATGATACAGGCTGTTGTCCGACAGGAACTTGCCAACGTTGGTCTTTCCTCCAACGCCGTACCGCCCTCGTCACCATCGCATCCTGTTCCTGTAGTGGCTGCTGCAACCACTAGCCAAGCTCCCCCACGTCGCTACGTTAACAGCAATCCTGCAGAGTGGCGCACCTCAGATGGCAAGCCAATTTGTTTTATTTGCTGTCGAGCCGGCCACACTTCCCGTTATTGCCGCAGTCACACCTACCCCGCACCTCCACCAAGATGATACGTGGCAAGATTAGTGCGCGAATGTTAGTCCAGGATGACGCAGCACACAAAGCACAGAATCACAGCAGCGTTAACCTTCTTCTAGCACTAAACGCTGCTACCACCTTGTCGTCTTCTGTCACTGTTTCTGATCGTTGTCTTCTTTAACATCCAGCGATGCAGTGCGTATATGTCCCAACATGTTCCAAGCCGCTTGCAAGGAGTTTGAACAAATCATGCCCTCATATGCTTTCGCCAAGATTTAGCGCTCAAGTTAAGCGGCTGAAAGAAGCGGAATACCCGTCATCGATGATTCTGTGTGCGAAATCTTGCTTCAGAAATTAAAGAAACGTCTGCATTCCAGAGAATAGCTAGGTTTCGCGTAACCGTGTGGCGGTAATACCGTATATACACAAGATTTCGCACATTAAGAGAGTAGAGAGCAGACATACCATTCGTGTCGTATTCTCAGCCTCTTGCAAGCTTTCTAAACTTTGTGCTATGAACAACACAGAAAAACAACGGGGTTTTACAATGAAACATCAAACGAAGTTCACCAAGTGCAGGACTCGTGTTGTGTACCGAGCTCCCCTGAGCTGCGGGCACATTTACATTAGACAAACAGGTTGTTGTTTCAATCAGCGCGGAAGCGAACACTGCCGAAATCTGCACAATAATGGAGGCAGCTTCCTAGCGGACCACGGCAAAGGGCCCATAAATTGCCGTCCTGTGTTTGAAAAGAACTATTTCTTGAGTAGTGGAAATGATAGAATTCAAAGAGAGCTTGTAGAAGCCTATTATAATTAGAAAGAAGGAATCAGATGCGTTAGCAAGCCTTCCATTACGCTTAATAATGAGGAAAATTCTTTCCTAAAATGTTTTCTATAGCTTTTAGGTGGTTTTTGACGTTGTGGCGGTGTCGGTGCGGATTTCATTTCGCCTTTTATACCCTTGAAGCAGACTTTGGACTTATCACTACAGTTTTCACTCTTTTCCACGTATCTTGTTGGTCATATACTGCCACTCCACATGCGGTTGCTTTTAGAGTTTTTAAATGTTTTTGTTTCGTTCATGCTTTTCGGCTGTAATGTCTTTGACGCGGACTTTGGTCTAAAAATACTCATATTTTTTTTTCACTTTTTGCCATGTTTATTGCTGGTAATCATATATCACTCCTCACGCGGTTGCTAATTATTGTTTCAGGTTTTTATGGTTCCGAATGGATCATGGTTGTTTTCTTATTAAGCTGGTGTAGCGCTGAATGTTTTTCTGCCAGTTGTTTTGCTCCCTGATGGCCTTGATAAATATTGATTAGGTTGGTTTGCTCTCATCCTTCGCGTTGGCATTTAGTCTGTTGATCTGATGTACGCGTTAGTTTTTGCTCCATGAACATGCGATAGATCAAAGTGCATTACTGGGCGAGTAGGTGACTGATCATCGCAGATTCTTCTACCATTATCAAAATTTCTTCTAGAATTATCTGGAATTTTCTTCTACCATGCGATAGATTGGTGATTGAATGTGTGATTCGGCTTGGTTGACTACAAAATGGCAGCTTTGTTGCGAAACAAAATTCAGCTGTTAGTGGCGCTAGTCCAGTCGTTTGTGTGCCTTGTTTGTCCGCGTTCGTCGCGTCGTATTATTTTTGAATCAACATGTACTAACTAGCCCAAACAAGAGTTCTACTTGAAGTTATTTATAACAAAGTCGTTTCCTCAAAATTAATCCATTAACAATAACTGTTGGATGGCTATAAGCAATGCTTGTTAGCATTACAAAGCAGAGAAAGTGCTTTTATTTGGAATTATTGCCGTTCATATTAGTGATCGACAAAATGTGTACTTTTTTATAACTGCCGATTCTTTAAGAATATTGAAAGGGACAACCGAAGGCGAAATAATGAAAAGTCAAAATAATATAGAATCATTCTTTATAGCTTCTGTTTTGCAATTACAGAAACACCTCAGTTATAACAAAATAGCAGAGCCGTGATTACTTACGTACATGTAAATACATAAAATCACATATAATGCCTAGCAAGGAGCGATGACAACAAAGCATAAGGAGAAGCACAACAGAGAAACGCTTGAACACAGGTTAACAAGATGGCGCACCCATTTAAAGTAAACGCTGACTACAAGTAATAATTGATATAGATAAAAAATGAAGAATGCAGTATAGGTAGATATAAACAGGGATAAAGCAGTGAATATTGCGGAAATTTCCATTATTATAGTGTTTGCGCTCTTCCGCGCAGTATCAGAACGCAGAAAAGATATTTTTCTAAATGTTGCTCAAATACTTAGAGTGGAAATCTCCCACATCTGTGCCACGAGGCATTAAAAGCAAAAAAAAAAAAATTATTTTCTGAGTAAAGAACTGCTCAGTCAAAAATGACGGCAATGTCGATTTGAAAATGAGTCCAAAGTTTTCTGCTGCCCTTCCAGAACGGCAAACTGTTCTGTATTATATCCCTGCTGCTGATGTCGCTACAAAGCAGGCTCTAAAGAGGTGAAAAACGACTGATTCTACAAAATACGGATGTTACTCGAATATTTTTTTTTTTTTTTGCTGGGAAGCACCACATTTACAGAATGTGTTTTGCGGCGACAGAAAATATTAGGTTGCGTTTGTTAACTTCGTTTCCGTCGACTTCGTTTAGACTGGACGGATATGGACCATGCAGTGCTCCATATTACTCTGTATAAGCCGATGAAAGCGTATAGGTCTGGGTGATTGGTTTTAATGACATTGCGGATAGTGCAGATGAGCGCGCTATCTGATTGTCCAACGAGGTGTATACAGGAAGGCGGCGGAATAGAAGCGAGAATATGATTTTGGTGCTTCCTTAACGATTGAGATTCCAGCTTTCTTGATGAGGGAAGGATGTATATGAGCAGATAGAGTAAAGGTACGCTGGGTATGTAGAGTATATGGAGTATATAGGGGATGTAGAGTATAAAATATTGCTGAGCTTTAGGTGCTGCGTGAAGGCCAAATGATATTTTGATCTTAAAACTAGAGGGGAAATGGATCCAATATGTTTGTACGATGCTATACGACCACATTGAAAACTGTTATAGAAGTATTAACATTTGTTTTCAGGATGCTTAAAAAGGTAATGAACGTATACAATTCTGATATACATAAGTTAGCATACCTCTTATAAATCCATTAGCAACAGATTTATACGCAGCAGGTCATACGTGCACTACGTCTGAAAGATAGAAGGATCCTGTATTAAATTGCTGCCTAAGTGCGTAAGTAGGTTTCTGCGGTGTAAATATAAAATAAATATGCATATATGCGGCGCCTCACCTATATGCAAATGCATATTATATGCATTTGCCAATAACTAAAAAAGTGAAGTGCCTAAAAAGCACTCCTGAGCAAGTCCTTTATTAAAAGTTCTGTATATGAAAGGCTGAACGTCGCCTATTTTGATTTTAAATAAATTAAGCAGCAGTGAGCAAGTAAAGAATCGAGACCCACCGATCCCCCTGACGTTTAATCTAGCTAGAAGGATTACGTGTATTATAGTGCCTGAACGCTCTGGTGGACAAATGAAACATCTAAAAATAAACCTTCACCAAGGGCTGTATTATTTTCGCTGGGAAGAGTATGAGCTCTAGTTTTGTTAGGTAACCTTGACGAAAGTCGAACAGGCGAGGGGGCAGCATATTAAATTTATAAGGTAGCTTGTCAAAAACGTTTTCAATAATTTGGATGAATCAAGGATATCAACTGAAAATAATTTTTCTTAATATTGTATAGTGACCGTTATAATTGCCTTTAAAAAGTACTACTTACAAATTTCGAATGATTTAAAAAATAGGAGTATATCGGGCATTTTGTTAATAATGTATGCAATATACTGGTGATTATTCGTAAAATCTTTATTTTAATACAGACGTATATGAAATCTGAGCGTCCATCAGGTATTTAAAGAGGAACAAATGTCTGGGAGATGAAATAATTCCTCTATCTAGTACAGATGTTGTATGGTTTTGAGAATTTGCTTTTACTACTTATCATTCTGTGATTCGTAATTTTTCAATATGTGAATTTGCGATTGCTCCTCGTCTTCTATTCGAGAGATGTTCGCGGTGATATCACAGCACGGGGATCAAGTGGGTAGTTAGGAGAGCTCTGAAGCGGATGGCTCCAATGTCACTTGGAGCGCGCATTTTGGATGACGTCATAGCATTGTTCACGCGATGGACAATTTCGTAAGGCTGGACGTGTCACAAGATGGCTGCTGCTCTAACGGCGACGAATACAGCTGGTAGGAGCCATCAACAGCGGCGTTGTAAAATGATAATGGAAAAATCACGTGAACTCGAGAAAGGTAGGTAAACATAATGGGGATGGAAAGATGGGTGTTAAAGTGACTGCTACCAGATGCACAAAAACAGTCAGTCAGTGAACGTCACTGCAGTACGCGCAGAGCCAATGTAATAGCGCGCAACGAGTTGTCCTTATTTTCGGAGTAAATTAAGGTTGGTAATTTTACTCAAGAATTCTTTAGTTAGCACCCAAATGGCTTCATTTGTTTATCTTCATTACCACTGTTTAGTTCAGGATTCTGGTAAGCATAGTGAGTTTTAAGACAGCGGAACCGGCGCTATAATACAATTCCAGTGCTTCCCTAACGGTAGAAACTCCATTTTCTAGGAGATGATTTTTCGGTGGATTTCGATGGCGGGATGAATTCAGTGACCCAGGATTTCTTCGGTAACGGCACCATTCAGTGAGACACCGGTATCTCCGTAGCACACCTGTCAGTGCAGTTGGCATCCTCTTCGAGGAGTGGTAGTCTAAACGCATACTTCATGAATACCTAACTTCAGTAAAGGTGTTCAGTCGAATGTTCAATCTATGAACCATTCTAGTAATCAATCTGTTATACCAAGTTATACGCCGACTCATTTACTTTTCGAGTGTGTATGAGAGCTCCAAGGATTGGGCGAATTTTCGTCTCTCCATCCGGCACCGCACAATAATTTGCCATGCTCTAACTACTTGTTTCTGACCTTGCGCCATCCCACTATCGTGTAGACAGATGAATCGATCTTAATTAATGTGAGACCAAGATACAAGATTAGGGTGAAAACAAAGGAAAAGAGTGGGATCTGTGTAACTCTGGACATCTGAGACGTGCCGTGATATAAGGAATGCAGTAGAGGCTGAGGAACAAATAAACAAGCCCGAGGAAGCATCACCAAGATCAGAGGCCAGGGACGGCCTGTCCAGATCCAACAATTATTAGGAGTCTGTACTATGTCACAGGTCTGAACTCTGCCTTGGTCATTACTCTCCGCTGCCGCTAGGAACTGAGCACTAAGAGTTAATTGCCCTTCTGAATACCGAGCTAATGAGGTGACCAAGAAACAAGCACAAAGCAAGGACATCGACTAAACGTTGCGCCAACTAGCGACTGTTTTTTTTTACAAAGGTGACAGGTGTTCAGTGCCAATTCTAGAACGAGGGGAAGGTAAACAGCAAAAACAAATGAATGCCTTTTGTTTATAAATCATGGCTTTTATTTATCACTCATCACTTTATTTTACTTGGGTAATCCCTGACACGCGTGATGTCTGGATCCAAAGTGAACGCCTTGGTGATTTGCCGCTTTCTTCTCCTTTCATGCGTGATATCACATGTTTTACAAAAACAATGACGTGCCAGTAAAAGTAAGGGTAACTGTGACAATGTACGTCATGGTTTTCTCAGTGACTCGCGCTTCATGGTTGAAGTTGTCACGACTGCTGATCTGCACATCACGTGTTTCCAAAATTCCAAAGGAACCTAGCCACGTTTTCGCCGCCAAGCTCGTGTGGATGCATGTGTTTTATGACGCCACTGATTAACGGCTGTCACGCTATCACACCACGCTGTCTCATAATGTTGGGTAATGCTTGCCTTCAGGCAACGAAGTTTGGTTAAGTAGGAAGACCTAGCCAAACACTCCTTCCTACATGAAACTGTTCAACCAGCTGTTCGTTGTAATGAGTAGTGTGTCTTAGCTGAATGGGGCAACCTTTTTATTACGCACAAAACTTTCAGTTCAGTTCAGTCGTTCAGTCGTGTCCGACTCTTCGTGACCCTATGGACCATATCACGCCACGCTTTTCGGTCTCTCAATATCTTCCTAACATCACATAACTTCATCTGCAGCGCCTCGAGGATGCCATCTAACCATCGCGTTCGCTGCCTATCCCTTCTCCGGTGACCCTCAACCTTTCCCAACATCGAATCTTTCTTCAGCGACTCCTCTCTTCTCATCAGATCACCACAGTAGCTGAGCTTTAACTTTAGAATTTGACCCTTCAATGAGCAGTCAGGGTTTATGGTCGACAGTCTCGACTGATTTGATCTTCTGGCAGTCCAAGGAACTCTCAAGAGTCTCCGCCAGCACCACAATTCAAAGGCGTCTATTCTTCGGCGGTCAGCCTAATTCACAGTCCAACTCTCGTATCCATACATCACAATTGGAAAGACCATAGTACGAGTTATACGGATCTTGGTTGGCAGACTAATGTCTCTGCTCTTTACTAGGCGGTCAAGGCTAGCCATGGCTCTCTTTCTCAGAAGTAGGCGTCTCCTAATTTCATGGCTGCAGTCTAATTCCGGGGTTATCTTGGAGCCCAAGAAGAGAAAATCTGTCACAGCTTCCACTTCTTGTTCATTGATGCTCCAGGACTTGATATAGCAAGACGCCATGATCTTTGTCTTTTTAAAGTTCAGTTTAAGCCCAAACTTCTAACTCTCTTCTTGTACGCGCATCAGAAGTCTGTTGAGTTCTACTTCACTTTCTGCCATTAAAGTGGTATCATTAGCATATCAAAGGTTGTTGATACGTTTTCCAGCAATCTTCACTCCAGCTGAAGACTCGTCCAGACCGGGCTTCCTCATGATGCACTCAGCATATAGGTTAAATAGGCAGGGCGACAGTATGCAGCCTTGTCTCACTCCTTTCTCAATCGGAAACCAATCAGTAAGGCCATGCCCCGTTCTGACTGTGGCCTCTTGCCCTTCATACAGGTTCTTGAGGAGACAGATGAGGTGAATTGGAGTTCCCATCTCTTGGAGAGCTTGCCACAATCTACTGTGATATACGCAGTCAAACACTTTCGCATAATCAATAAAGCGGAAGTATATTGGTTTCTGGAACTCTCTTGCCTTTTCCATGATCCAGCGGAGGTTGGCAATCTGGTCCCTAGTTCCTCTGCCCTTGCGAAACCTAGCTTGCACGTCCGGAAGCTCCCGATCCACATACTGCTGCAGCGTACCTAGGAGGATTTTCAACATCACCTTGCTAGCATGCGAAATAAGCGCGATCGTGCGGTAGTTGGAACAATATTTGGCACTGCCTTTCTTTGGAATAGGGATATAAACTGACCTCCTCCAATCCTGTGGCCACTGCAGGGTTGTCCAAATTTGCTGACATAATGTATACAGAACGTTAACAGCGTCGTCATGGTTGAGGTTTTGAAGCAACTCAGCTGGAATGCCATCAATTCCGCTAGCTTTGTTCTTAGCAAGGCTGGTAAGGCCCATTCAACTTCTCTCTTTAGGATGCCCGGCTCGAGATCAGTAATCACAGCCATCGTATGTTTGGTTTGCACATCCGGGTCCTTCTTGTACAGTTCTGTGTATTCCTGCCATCTCTTCTTTATCTCTGAGGCTTCCGTAGGTCCCTGCCTCGTTTGTCCTTTATCACGCCCAGCTTAGCACAGAAGCTTCCTTTGATATCTTTGATTGTTTTATACAGAGCTCTTGTGTTCCTCAATTGGCTGTTGTCCTCAACTGCTTGGCACTGTATGTTCAGGAAGGCATTCTTATCTCTTCTTGCTATTTTCTGAAAATCCGCATTGAGAGCCTTGTATCTTTCTTTTTCCCCCATACCTTATGCCATCCTCCTTTCCTCAGCCATTTGCAAAGCCTCTTCAGATAACCAGTTTGCTTTCTTGCATTTTTTTTTGCTTTGGAACTACCTTAGTAGCAACTTCTTGTATTATATAGCTCACATCAGTCCACATCTCTTCAGGCTCTCTGTCTTCTAGACCAAATTCTTGAAATCGATTCCTCACTTCAGCAGGATATTCTGATGGAATTTGATACAGATCATACCTGAAAGACCTTCTAGTTTTCTGCGTTTTCCTCAATCGAAGCTTAATTTTGACAACAAGAAGCTGATGATCGGTGCCACAATCGGCCCCAGGCCTTGTTTTTACTGCTTGTATAGCGCTTCTCCATCTCTGCCGGCAAAGAATATAATCAATCTGATTCCTGTGCAGACCGTCCGGTGAAGTCCATGCGCACAGGTGCCTTTTGTGCTGTTGAAATTGGGTATTCGCTATGGTCAGGTTATTTTCTTGACAAAACTCTACCAGCCGCTGCCCAGCTTCATTTGCCTCACCGAGACCGAACTTGCCTGTAATTCCGGATATTTCTTCACTCCCCACCTTAGCATTCCAATCTCTAATGAGAAAAAGGACGTCTGATGAGGAAGTGCGGTCTAAAAGGCATTGCAGGTCAGCATAACATCTCTCAACGTCAGCTTCTCCAGCAGTATAGTGATTGGTGCATAGTTTTGGATAACTGTTATGTTGAAAGGCTGACCTTGGATCCGAAGTGAAATCATTCGGTCGTTTTTGGAGTTGTACCCTAGCACTGCTTTGCCCATTCTTCTGTTTACCATGAGAGCGACCCCATTCCTTCTCCTGGATTCGTGCCCACAATAAAAGACATAATGGTCGCCGGAATTAAATTCTCCCATTCCGGTCCACTTGAGCTCGCTGATACCCAAGATATCAATGTTTAATCTGTCCATTTCTTGCCTGACGACATCCAGTTTACCTTGCGTCATAGATCTTACATTCCATGTTGCTATGTAATACATCTCCTTGCAACATCGGACTTTCCGGTCGCTCCCCGACACATCCACAACTGAGCGTCCTTTTGGCTTTAGCCCAGCCGCTTCATTCGTCCTGGAGCTACTAGGAATCGCCCTTTGTTCATCCCCAGTAACTTGTGGGACGCCTTCCAACCTGGGGGGCTCATCTTCCGGCGCCATATCATTAATGCTATTGTGACCGGTCATAGGGGCTTCTTGGCAGGAAATACTGGAGTGGGTTGCCATTACCTTCTTCAGTGAATCAAATTTTGTCAGAACTCTCTGCCGTTACCTGTCTATCTTGGGTGGCCCTACACAGCAGACCTCACGACTTCATCGAGTTTGAAGCCCATCCGCCACGAAAAGGCAGTGATCCATTTACCTGTAAGCAATAACCTAATTTTATGAGGTACCCAATTTGCAGCGTGCCAATTAAAAAAGAAATTGAAGAGTGGGTTTCACCGGACATAACTCTCGGCCGAGGAAGTTTACTTTAAGTAATATTTACAGAAAAAAAAATAAAGAGCAGTTCTTCTTGGTTTGTTGATTCTGCATATCTGAAAGCTTTAAGCAGCAGGGGCTGCTACAAAGGAAGGAAGGGCAACAGCATTTGTGATCAGAGCGGCTTTGGTTGTCGTTCCTTGTCTATAATTGTTCAGTAGCTTTGCACTGAACACTTTTCATTGAGTAAAAATTGTTTAGATTTCTGTATGTAAAAAGGAACAAAAGCCAGCCCTTAATCGCGTAAAATACAGAAAGAAACACCGTCGATTTTCCTTCGTGCAGTACGCTGCAATCTAGTTTTGTTTCCTTCGGGGTCTCTCACCTAGCCTAAGTAGCTTTGGGTGTGCAAGCTCCACAAACCGAACAAAATGGGGTTTTGTTCTTTTTTTATTTCATGAGAGCACTGAAATACACGGATGCACGACTTACAGGTTACACGCTGTTATGATGTCTCTTTTTGCATATTGTTTTGAGTGCAGCTTAAGCACTGCTTTTTATATCGGTTCCACAAAATGATCCCCTACAACTCGTCTCTCCCGACAAGAAGATCCGACTGTTTGTCTGCCTGAGGAGAAGCTTACTCGCATTCTTCTCAAGGAATCAACTTCGAAATCCTTCCCGTGGCCGAGGTCGACACTCCCGACCCTTCACTTCTCGGAACTCGTCTTCGCGCTCGACCGGCCAAGGTCGGCTCCAGCTGCTGTCGCGAGGCAGGGTAGTGACAGCAAAGCAGACGTTTCACGTTCGCTTCTTTTCACTAAGCGTGCACCGCGACCCTATGATTTCTGCTTAATCGATCACCCCCAAGCTAAATGGGGTCGCATTAAACGAGCCAGCGCGCTGTCACAGAGCTCTCACCTTCAATGCTCTGTCGGGCTTCCTATCGTGCGACAACCGGCGGAGGTTGCTGCGATAGTGTCTGCTGTATTGCCCCGCAGGGAGTTCGCATGACAGCGCTTTCGATTGTCGCCGTCACGTCGGTGCATAGCGAGCGAGTCATTCTGCACGAACCGTTTTGGTTGCGCTGCGGGTCCCCGAGGAGAAAGAAGCTGGTCGCTTGTTGCTCGGAAGATCCTGTCGAGCCCTACACGCATGGGTTATTGGAAGGCTTTCGGGGCGCCGGCCTCGGGGTCGTGGCCTGGCAGCCCGGTCACCGAGTGACTGCCTTTTCGATTAAGGAGAAAACAGTGCCCGCGCATGAGAGTGCAAGGAACTGGTAGAAGAACCATCGTTGGTCGCTGGAAATCCCCGCGTTAGTCGTTTGCTGGAATGATTGATGGAAGGTTTTATTGGTACATGAGAAATTTTTGTAACCATTCCGCTGGCTTTGACACAAGAATACAAGCCAGAAATAGATTTTATCAGGCAGAATCGATGTCATAATGGTATACAAGCACTAAAGTTCATGTTTCGTTAATTGGCAAAAGCAAATAAACTTCACGTTTGCAGGAGTTACTCTCCTAGGACTAGGAATAGCCTGCTGCCCTACTTCTGTTCACATTCTAAATTTGTGAAGAGAGGCATTGCCAACTTTTGCCTCGGTAATGCCGTGCGGAGATCCTGTTCACACAATATGGAGAAGAGTTTCTTTGGGAAGCTTTACTGCCGGCGGTCAGAGGGCTACCCTGAGGACGTCCTGGCTTCTATTGCTGAGACTTTGTCTAGCAAATTAAGTCATGGTACATACCTAAACAAAATGAAACGCCTTCTGAAAAAACTAGATATGCTGTAATGCCGCACTTGCACAAAATCTCGCATAAAGTTAAAAATGTAGTCATGAAATACGGTATCAAGTTTTCCTTTTTTTGCGTCCATAAAACGGTCGCCACTTTGTTCTCGTATCTCTAAAAATATCAGTACGAAAAAGAAATGTAACGTCAAGCCCCAGAGCATGTTCACCAAATGCACAGCCAGTGTTGTGTACTCTCTTCCACTGTCCTGTGGAAACACCTACATATATAGGTCAAGCTGTTCAATGCATTAACGAGCGTATAAGGAAGGCAGCAGCGCTCTTCGCTCCAGCCAGTCAACGCAGCAAATCTTCCAAAACATTGTAGCCACTGTAAAGACTGCGCCTCTCTGTTGAGTAACGTCTGAATCATGGCAGCGGGAAAACGCAGTTAGATTGAGAAATATTACAAGCTTAAATCAAGAATTTAGGCACTGAATACGTCAGTGACAGCCCTGTCAGGTTCTCAGCAAAAGAGTATGAGTTCATGAATGGGACATAGTTGGCCACATGTTGTCTTCTCCCTCTCAATAAATATTTTTGTTCTTGATACATTTTTTGCATCTTGGTGTCGTTTGTGGTTGCTCTTACGCATGAGCGCCCTGTTGTGTCGTTGGCAGTTAACCAAGTAAAAAAAAAAATTCGGTTGCGTTTCCAGCTTCGTCCCGTGTACTCCATGTTTACGCTACCTTTCCGCTCTTTTCTTTTTTCACGTGTAAGAAAAAACAAAAAAAAAAAAAAAACGAGAAAGAATAATTGAACAAATCACGCTGATCAAGAAATCAGGAAAGGCATCAACAGACTTCAAAAAATTATAAGGGACTTTAGCGACTAAAGTAGTGAAAGGCGAAAGCCTGAGTGCTGCATTCTGCTACGCAACTGACACTAATTAGTAACAAATAATTAGTAGAACTAATTAGTAAATTAAGCCAGTTAACGTCTTAATATCTAGTTAATAAATAGTTACTTAAGTAGTCATCAATTGATAATGAAATCATTATTTCAATAATTAGTAGTTGATCATTGATTGACATATACCCATATAAGGCACGCATTCGCGCATACTGCGGTGGTGCTCTGTGATTGGTCGAGACCTCTATGACGTCATCCTGCCTCGGCGAATCAGAATGCCGTAAAAGCGGGACACATTGTGTCCACGACAGCATGAGCCATTAAAGGCTCCTTAATAAGTCAAGCCTCTCGACTGTCTTCCTGAAGTGAAGAAAGACCGGAGGATATATCCGCCACCGGTTAGATCCCTGAGTAAGAAGGAATCGTACGACTGGAGAAGACTCCATGCTCGAAATTTCTTTTCGCCCCTGTGGAGGAGTTGGACGGGTGCCAGAGGGCGGAAGAGGGACGGTGTAGAAACCGAAATTTGTAAATTTTGCGGCCATGTGGCAACATTAGATCATATAATATGGAGATGCGTTCGTGCCCCAGGGCGCAACGCGATTAAAACTAGCGATGAATGGGAGACCACGCTAAGAAGGTCCGACGAAAAAACGCAGCAATTCGCCGTCCGCCTGGCGGCCGAGGCTGAAGACCTCTTCTCCTAGACGAGGCCGGGTGTCCTCTGGCCGCGGTGCGACAGACTGCCTCCCCGGACGCCTGCGTGCGGACCCGTAGGTGGCTGCTGCACCATATTCGGCGGAAATAAATGTTCTTCCTCCTCCTCCTCCTCAACGCTCGACCAGTCAGATGATCGTGTTAGGTAGAAGAATTGAATGTTTGACGCGAGACTTCAGCGCCAGCGAGTTGATGCAGGGGATGATGATTGAGTTGGCGGTGAGCTTTCCAAAGAATGCACGCTCAAGTGAAGCACCGAAACTTTGCGCCATGATTGAAACTTGGGTGCAGGCTTCGCAACAGGGGTAGTACGATGCGCGGATTTAGAGGCGGCACCCTTATCTTTGAACTCTGTGATGATAAACTTAATTAGTGCTTCTTTATAATTATGGGAAGAAGAGAAATTAGTGGACTGAGCCAGCACTTCCATGAGGTATGGCAGTTTTGAACAGAGATTTAGATTAGATACTTGGTTTAAAAGATTGGTTTAAAAGTGGAGACCATAGCCTCAGAGTTTTTCATGGCGGCTATCGCGATATTTGCAGAGTGGATAGCTGGGAACGACTGGTATGTAGTGAGTGTAGATGTCAGTTCAGTTGGTGTTAAATTAGCGTTATGGCTATGCGAGGTGCAGAAGGAAAATCTATTTGTTACAAGTGCCAGGGCCCTATGCAAATGAGCGCTTGTTACGTCAGCTATTTCGAGATTCTGTGCCGAAATCAGTGCTGTGTACGTTTCGGAAATCAAGTAACCGATTGCAATTAAAATATTTCATCTTAAATAAAACTAGTGGGATTGTTCATCCTATTGCATCTAATGAAAAGCAAGGGAGAAATGAAAGTGGAGTAATCGATTGCAAACACTTGATTAAATAAAACGGCTGCGTGAACATAGAGCCAGCATTCAATGGTATTCTAACAGAGCATGCAGCAGAAAAAGAACTTACCAAACTTATGGCCCCGACCGGGATACAAACCCGGGGCAGCGGGAGCAAATGAGGGTCGCTTGCCACTTCTTTAGACCTCTCCGCCATCGCCTCAAAGTTTGTTTTAAGGGGAAACCTTTGGTAATACGGATTTAGCCCTATATGACTGCATTCCTTTAGCCCCTAACCTAAACATCATTCCTATAAGAACTTGGTTACTTACTGCAATAATCCAATTGCCATCTCACACAATGGAATGGCGGCAATTGATTTTAATTTGGCGTAACTTGTCCACCATGGAAGGTGAACATCATACGAATTAAATTAATTTAGGTGGAACTGAACGAGATCACTGAACATTTTCAGACGCTTCATACAACTTCATATATCATTCGAATAAATTACGATTTTCAGAATTTATAAAACATGACAAGCAGTAAGCAGACTTTCTTCCCGCCTGTGAAGTTGCCATCTTCTCACACTGTGGCGCTAGTTGGCGCCGCTGCGCACGGCAGGCGCCATGGATAGATAGATAAATAAATAAATAAATAAATGATAATAATCAATCAATCAATCAGTCTTTATTTAATGTGAGCAGGAACAACCATGTGGTCTTCGTGCTGCAGCACAAATAAAAAAAAGAAACAAAAATGAAAATGCGCAAACATGTTTACACACACAGAGAGAACACAAAGAAGAAATAAATAACACATGAAATGAAATATAGACGAAAAGTATCACGAAAAGAAAGCAATCAATGAGTAGCGTCACTTATATACACAGTCAGAGAATTGTTGAGCACATCACGAAAGAAAAAAAAAATTATAATAATAATTATAATTATAATTATAATAATTGGTGGGCTCTGCGGCTGTGCCTCCGCACGGGCCGCTAATCCGCTTATGTTCGCCATGCAGGTCATTGTCCAAATCGTCACGTTTGTTCTTCTGCCAGCCTGGACGGCAGGGACATCTGGCTACACAGCAGTCATCCGGACGCCCCATCAAGAAAGCGAACTTGGTGCACTACACCTAGTCGCCACCGACAATTGGAAACCCCCGGCAGCGCCACCTCTGGAACGCTGGACCAACGAAACTACCTCCGCAGCACCATCGTCACCGACAGCACCGTACGGCTTACCTATAAAGGAGCGACACCCACCTTCGGCACACTGTGGGCTCTGCGGCTGTGCCTCCGCACGGGCCGCTAATCCGCTTATGTTCGCCATGCAGGTTGGTGGTCCATATACGCTTTTCACTAAGAAAACTAGTAATTATTGCCTGGTACAGCTGCCGAGCCCGCAGTGTTGCTTTTGTCTTGCCGCCGAATGTGCCGATGTCATTCGCGCTTTACTAGTGCTGTCGGGTGACGTAGAAACCAACCCGGGACCAGGTGGCCTTGATGCAGTTTTGAGCGAACTACAAAAGTTGTCCGCCGTACAATCACAACTTATCACTGAAATACAGGACCTCAAAAATCAACTAGTAGCAACAGATAAAACAATATCTGCTCTAAGCAATCGAATCGCTGATCTTGTAACCAAATGTGAATGTCTTAACACCCTGCGAACAGAAGTAGAAACCCTTCAATCCAACACAGATAGAATGACTTTGCAGCTTTCTGAGTTGGATACACATCTCGATGATCTCGAGAACCGCTCGAGAAGAAATAACTTAGTGTTCTATGGGCTTCCTGACCCAAATGATAAAGAATCTTACGAGCAATCAGAAAAAATTATCATTCAGCACTGCCTTGACAGCCTCAATCTGGTAATCCAGCCTAAAGACATAGAGCGCGCACACCGCCTTGGCCGCCACAGCACAGACCGCCAAAGACCAATAATAGTGAAATTGTCATCTTTCAAAACAAAAGGAATCATACTCTCCGAAGGCCCTAAGCTTAAAGACACTGATTTTAGTATTGGAGAAGATTTTTCTCGACCCGTTCGAAATGCACGGAAGCACCTTGTGGCTTTTGCTGGAGCTAAGTCTGGACCATTTTCCCTCCGATACAAAACGCTACACATGGGACCCAAACGGTTTATTTTCGACCAAGGTTCACAATCAGTTAAAGAAATCACATAGGAATCCTTTCGCCGTCGGAAAGCGCGCAAGCAGCCGCGGACTAACCTTCGAGATAACCTTTCCTTATCCATAATCTACACTAATGCTCTGTTTCCTTCCAAAGCGCGAGGCCTTGTCGAATCTCTTTTTATCTTCCGGCAGCAACGTATTAATCCTCACGGAAACATGGCTAACAAGCGACATCAGTGATAATGAAGTTTTAGATGACTCACCCAATTTTACTGTGTACCGTAAAGATCGTCAAGGCACACGTGGAGGAGGTGTGCTTATTGCCATTAACAACCAAATAGCATGTTTCGTTGTTAACATTACTTCAGATCTGGAAATATTATGGTTAAAATGCAACGCTCCACCGCAAACCGTTCTGCTTGGCGTGTGCTACAGGGCCCCTAACAGCAATCCCGGTTTTGCACCTAAACTAAACGATGTTCTGGTCCAAATTACTACGAAACACCCCAATGCTCAACTGCTTCTCTTTGGAGACTTTAACTTCCCGAGTATAAAGTGGCAAAACGCAGGTCCATTAACAGCTGGTAACTCTGAAGCAAGAAACTTTGTAGATGTTTGCTTAAATTTCAACTTCAGGCAAATGGTGCTTGAACCGACTCGGGTTACCCAAGGATCTTCAAACATCCTGGATTTAATACTAACCAACAGCCCTGAAAGCTTATCCTCGATCACTTACTTGCGTGAAATCAGTGATCATAGAGTTATTCATTCCACGTTCAAATTCTCGCCCGCATCCCGCCAAACGTTCAAGAAAACCATCCGCCTGTACGACAAAGGAAACTACCAAGCAATCAACAACGAAGCTTTTCTGCCCTGTCTTCAATCCACGTTTCATCTCCGGTCTCTTACTGATAACTGGTCACTTTTCAAAAACAAGATAAAGGAACTAACGAACAAATTTATTCCCTGCATCAGCTTTCGCGCAAACCGCCAGAAGCCGTGGTTCTCACACAATCTGAAAAGATTAGAAAGAAGAAAAAAACGACTTTATAGTACAGCAAAACGGAACTCAAGTGCTGAAGCATGGGAACGGTACCACGCAGCTGAGGACTCTTATTATGCTGCAGTTTGCTCCGCCAAACGTGCTTTTTTTCACAATGACCTACCAAATATCCTAAAAAACAACCCCAGGAGGTTTTGGGAAATAATAAACCCGCAAGCAACGTGCCCCACCGCTCTTACAAGTGCCGCGGGCGAGGAAGCCACTGATGACGAATGTGCTGACATATTTAACCGTGCGTTTGTTTCCGTCTTCACAGATGAAACTGATTCCTCATTGCCTACCCCGCCTAGCGTATTATTACCAGCAATGTCACCCATCGAAATTACTGTGCAAGGCATCATAAACCATATTGACAGAATTAAACTTTCATCAGCCGCAGGAGTGGACGAAATAAACTCTAAAGTGCTTAAAAACACGAAACACACCTCAGCCATTTATCTTTCATTGCTGTTTTCTCAATCGCTTTCAACAGGAACCCTACCGGCCGACTGGAAGGTGGGGAGGGTCATTCCGGCCTACAAGTCAGGTACAAAGGACTCTCCACTAAATTATCGCCCCATCTCCTTAACAAGCGTACCTTGTAAAATCATGGAACATGTCATCTATTCTCATGTAATAAATTTTCTGGATTGCCACAACTTCCTTCATCCGGCTCAACATGGGTTCCTCAAGGGTCTCTCCTGCGAAACCCAATTGGCAATTTTCACTTTTGACTTCCATAGTAACCTTGACCGCAACCTGCAGACCGATGCATTACTCTTAGATTTCGCAAAGGCATTTGACAAGGTACCACACCAACGCCTATTACTAAAGCTTGCCCTTTTAAATTTAAACCCCAATGTTCTAGAGTGGATTAAAGAATTCCTTGCTAACCGATCTCAGTTCGTTTCTATTAACAATCACAGCTCAGGCACCCTGCCAGTAACATCCGGCGTTCCGCAGGGATCTGTGCTCGGCCCGCTTTTGTTCTTAATTTACATTAATGATTTGGCACTACAAGTATCATGTAATATTCGCATTTTCGCCGATGACTGTGTAATTTATCGTACCGTTACTAACATTTGTGATCAAATGGCCCTTCAGAATGACCTTACCTGTGTCCATGAATGGTGTAACAACTGGTTAATGACGCTAAACGCCAAAAAATGCAAACTCGTCTCATTCCAACGTCATCACAACCCCCTTATGTTTTCCTATACAGTTGCTAATTCACCCATAGAAAGCATTCAATCCTTCAAGTACCTCGGTGTAACCCTGTCTAGCGATCTTTCTTGGCGAACACACATCACCACAATCATATCCTCTGCCGACAGATCTCTATGTTTCCTAAAACGTCATCTTCGTCATGCACCGCAGCACGTTAAACTTCTGGCTTATAAAACACTTATCAGACCTAAACTTGAGTACGCTAGTCCCATCTGGAACCCTCACCAAACGTACCTAACAAATGCACTTGAATCAGTCCAAAACCGCGCCATCCGCTTCGTTTATTCTGCATATTCGTATACCATCAGCGTTTCATCTCTGAAGAATATTTCCGGTCTCGAAAGCCTCGAAGCTCGCCGCCGCATAGCGAGCCTTTGTTTACTCCATAAGTTGTACCACAGCACTCTGAATCAAACACCTTACATTACTCATCCGACCCGCATATCTCACCGCACTGCACATCCGTTTCAGATTGCCCGGCCCCTATCTCGTACTGCAACTTTTTCAGGTTCCTTTTTCCCCCGCACTGCCGTGGACTGGAATGCCCTCCCCACCAACGTCGCCACTATCATGTGCCCATCTTCTTTTTTACATGCTATAACTACTTTTATCGTAAGGCAATGACATGTATTTATTATTGTTGTATATATTAACCCACCCCTTATGTAATACCCCCGGAAGGGGGCCTTTAAGGTGAATAAAGTGAAGTGAAGTGAAATTAAAATAAAATAAATGGCGCATGTGCCAATTTGCGTAGCTGCGCGCAAAGGGCGCCATCAGTGAATGCGCTCGCAGAATCCGAGCTAGGTTGTAAACTCATCGAATGTATTGATCGCGAGAGAATTGTGGTTTCTTGGTGTTTTCTATCTTTAAGGAGTTTCCCGTCCAATATCTACGCAGGATATGAGACACGCTTTCGTGAAGGTTTTGGCATCATTTCGACCACCTGGTGTTCTTAAAGTTGTATTCTCATCAAACACTACATGAACGCCTTGTGTATTGCCTCCATTAAAACGCGGCCGCTGCGGCTGGGATAGAACGCGGGTCGCCTTCTTCGATATTGAGTCGAACGCCCTAAGCACTGAACCACCGATGTGGGAGTGATTTTTTTACATCAATATACACGGGCGGAAATGAACTGGCGCAGCTTGCTCGATCCGTAGTTTATTGCAAAGGCACTTTGGTAATTTCCCCTGCAATTTTTTTCTTTGTCATTTTCCTCGTTTTACTTCCCAATTAATCAGTAGCGACACTCAAAAATATACCGATGGATACGTTGCTCAGGAACTGTTTTGCGTTAACGTATATGAAGAGCCCCTTCAGACTACGCGGCAACAAAAACACCTAAAGGTGACCTTCCCACTACTTTCAAGTATACTTACTATATAGACTTTGTTAGAGTTCCACGTTCCTCTTCTTTCGCCGTGAAGCAACCGCGTAGTACCGTGAAGCCAACTCGACTGGAAGTCCGGCTGGATTGCATAAATCATCGTAGGCACGGCGTGCCGTGCTGTGTGCGAGCTGCAGAGACAGTGACTTATTATGATTAGGCCAGTCCGTGCTGTGTGCGAGCTGCAGAGACAGTGACTTATTATGATTAGGCCAGTCAAAGTAATCACTCCTCGATTATTTTCCGGTCTCCTTGTTCAACTCCTGCAAAGACGACGAATGGCTTCGCTGCACAACTTGGTTGCTTGTGCGGCACCTTCGCGCAACTCTAGGTACTAACTAGGTGCACAAAGCGCCGCGCATTGCGGTTTGTGCGAGCGCGGACGGTGCAACGCCCCAACTGAATGAAAGCGAAAATACGCTGTGCCATATAGGTGAATTTCGAAATGTGAACCGCGGTACGCGGAGACAGTTAAATGAGGGACGCGCGAGCTTGCTTATTAGGACATCCTGGTACGGGTGTCTTCTCTGCAGCTCGACCGTCGTCGCCCAAACGCGCGAGAAGGCCATGCTAAGCCACTTTTTCCACCAAGTGCAGGTTCTCAAAGTCATACCGCTTGTTACAAATTTTTAGGGGGCAAACATGAAGCAGATATTACTGGCAAATATCAATAAGATTACTAATAACGTTACACCGTATAAAAGCACGGAATACAAAGGAAACATTTTACTACTAATAATCAGTTACTTGCAGCTGGTTACGCGCAAGTCTGACCTGAGTGAAGCCACGTGCTTCAGTAGTAAGGAAAGGGCGAGGGAAAGAAGAGGGAATGAAGGCCTTAATTTTGTAGAGTAAAAATCAAGAACTATTGGACATTTTATGGGAAAGTGCTTGTGAACGCAATTTTTTTTTTTTTTCAAGATATTGGACAACTTCGCGGCAACATGAAATATATCAGCATATTTTCTCTTGGCAGGGCTCTAGTTTTTTGCTATTAGTTTAAGAAAAAGCATATTTTTTTTAAAACTAATAGCAACTTTTTTTGAAAAAGGGAAGCACAAGTGATGCGAAGAAGAGTGAATAATAAAGAAACAAAAAATAGAAGTGATACAAGTTTATACCATTATAGTTACACCGTACCGCCATGCGCAAAAACTTTGTTCAGTCTGATATTCTCCGAGGGAAGAGGGAAAACTTAAATGTATCATTTCGAGTATAACAGGGTGTCACTGAGTTAGGATGATGATCTATTGCGTGGCGCATTATTACAGAGAATATATGAGCGGTCTGGTTTATTGCAAGCATGTAACTAATCAAGAGAGAAATAAATTCAAGACTCAGCTGCTTTCGACAGGATAGAAGTGCGGGAATTGAATTTGCTATCATTCTTCGAGAGGGTGAGTTAAGCCCAGAGAATTTGTTAAACATAAACCTAACTGCTTCTCTTTGTATTTCTTCAAGGCGGTCGATATTTGACTTATATTGGGGGCGGGTCCCATGCTATGTATGCATCCTCTATCTTTGATCTGATAAAGAGAAGAAAGCGAGTAAATTTAAGGAAGCAGGGGCGTTCTTGAGTTCGCGTCTCAGAAAATAAAAAAACGAATATAGTTTGTGGTTCATGGCGTATGGGGTTCTAATTACGTCCCAAAGCTATTCTCGCTTTGAGAGACGCCGTTGAGAGGGACTGCGCAAATTTTGACACACCGGGGTTCTTTAACGTGCGCTGACATGACTCAGTAGACGAGCGTCTTGCTTTTCGCCTACATCTAAAAGCGGCTGTCGTTGCCGGGATTCGATCCCGCATCCTTAGTCACAGTAGTCGAGCCCCCTAACGATTGCGCCACCGCAACGGGGTGCGGAAGGAATAAGAACATATTGTCTCAATATGCAAGTTCCACGACTAAGTAGAAGTTAAGGCTGCACCCAAGTATTGTCGTTGGCTTCGCACAGTGGTGAAGTTCCCAGGGAATAAAACAAAAACAAAAAATAAGCTCACCCCTGAAAGATGCCCCAGAAAGCTGGACGTATGTGTTCTGTATGTCCCCTGGCATTCGCCCAGTTGGGTCAGTGAGCCGTACCGCGCCATTCCAAGGATAATGGGGCGAGGAGAGCGTTAGTCACAACTTAGTGGACGTTGGGGGTGGGCTTGTTCCGTATCGGCTCAAGGGTGCGGTTGACTGAAGATGGTGCGGTTTTTACGGACCCTCTTGCAGCTGTGTTCGGCTATTCGCTCTTTATAACGTGTCTTCAGTTGAGGTTGTCGAGATGGATGACCATCGCAGTTTACTGATACTGAGTTTTCGCTGACACGTAAAGCTTTTTCGTTCATTTAAGGGCTATATTTGTTGGTAAATATGATTGATGTATACCTAGCACATACCGGGCGTTCATAGCTATGCCTCGACAATCTTCACAAATCAGCTATGAATATTGCACGAAAGACGCTTTACACATACGGTATGCGATAAGGCGAGCATTAAACGAGAAGTTAACCGTTGCGGTTCTTCTACCCATTAACTAAACTCAATTATTGCCCTCTTATTCAGTGCATTGAGCTTGCATGTTTAATACCGCAATTAGAAAATCTATGGAAGCAATGTATGTTTTGTGTTAGGAAGAGTGACGTTTCACAACCCGTTCCCACCTGTTATGGTTCGGTTTCGCTGATTCACTTTGTTGATTCCTTTTCCCGGAGCAAAGTCTTCTGCGTGCCGAGTTAGGAAAAATTTGAGTAATGTTTTGTTCCTTGGTTGCGTGTAATGGGATATAATAATGCTTACCATCGGTTTTAATAATTGTAGCTAATTCCAAAAACTATAAGACGTCATCACCGATCGCATTACCACTCAGCGGTACTATACAGCAGCGGATATGATGTTGCGTGAACAAGCGGACGAGTGGTGGTTGGATAATAATTCTTTTGACATAGAACTTGCTTAAATACTGTATGTTAAACTAATGAGTGGTGTTTTACGTTAAGGGAATGTAATGAACTTTCATGGCTTTCATGCAGTATTCATGAGGAAATGTTAGAAATGACAAGATCTTGCCTCATATGGCACAGATCGACGAGTGCCGCAATATGAAAGAAACAACTCTTTATAATTTCAGTTGGCCATTGAAAACCGCATGGATGGATGGATGGATGGATGGATGGATGGATGGATGGATGGATGGATGGATGGATGGATGGACGGACGGACGGACGGATGGACGGATGGACGGATGGACGGATGGACGGATGGACGGATGGACGGATGGACGGATGGACGGATGGACGGATGGATGGATGGATGGATGGATGGACGGACGGATGGATGGATGGAATATAAGAGCGTCCCCTTTGAAACGGAGTGGTAGCAGTTGCTATCATGCTCGTTTTTTTCCTTATATCTTAATTATTGTTTTACATCGGTTAGCTACACCATCATTCTATTTGCTAAATTTTTGTTTCTACATTATTAACATTATGTTACTTTTCAGATTTTAAGCCACCAATCTTCCAATCGTTTTTTGCTAGCTTCCACCGCAGTTACATTCACCCGGCCACTGGTATCTCTAAACCCCAGGGCCTCAGGAAGAATGACTGCGCCTGCACGGACTTCCGGATGGATACCATCACATTCAAGTATAAGATGGTTAATTGTTTCTGTGGATTTACCACATACTGCACATGTGTCATCTCCATGGTTAAATTTCTTTTTTGTGAACTAAGGCGACATCTTGCGGAGAAACACCGTTACTCTTATCACAGTAACTCGCATGACTACATCTCGGCAAGATATCACACATTTTCATTGAAGCTAGTACACTGTTCTTTTTTCTTCTAGGAGTGCTTTTCATATGCTATTATATTTTGCGCTCTCTCCATTGCGCCCTTAAATAAAAACCACTGCTCCTTTTGCATCGCGAATGGTAGCTTTCAGTTTTTGTCACTAGATGGCACCACGGTGTTTTGAATTCCATGGATGAAGTGGTGTTAGAGCCCACTAAAACTTTCATCGACGAGGTGTACGTTATAGCTCTATAACAGCATTTAATCTGAAAACTGAAATGAACACTACTCGGCAGTAAGAATATCTAATTACTGTCTGGTGGGTTATATTTACATTTTGTTTTCAGTACGCCTTTTTTGTCGACTCACAGACGTCATCGCAGTCGGTGCTCGTGGTTTCCGGCATCGGACTACATAAAAACGGGCACATGCACTGATTGAAAAATTCTCTGTAAACATTTTCTACAGCATTTCTACCAAACCCGATGGGACACCGAGCACTTTAGATAGGAATGTTATTATTGCACTGAAAAAAAAAAAATGCATGCGTGAATCCCTTTTAATGAAGGACGTATCTGAATAAATATTTGAAAAACGAGCGTTGCTAAATGCATGTTAGCAACAACTATTCATCTATAATACACAGGTTTGTCTATGCATTTACGACTTCGGTACAGCGGTAGTCAATAGAATATGTCCCGTCCTTTTTCTCTTGACTGTGTTTTTTTTTATTTTTGCAAAGGCTTACGTGCGTGAAATTGGCATTCAACTAGTCCAGTTAACAGCCTCGTTGGAAGCTTTCAATCGTACGTGTTGGCTTGCGACAGCCTTATAATGGCTCAGTTGTGAAAGCCGTTGCATCTCGCTCGCAACCTAACACGGCAATCACTTGGCACTCGTCGAGATGACCAACATTTTGTAACTGTTTAGGCGAAAGCCTTTACAAGTTCTTTTTACGCCATTCGGTGTTCCCGACGCCTAATGCATAGACATTACCGCCACGAAACACCAACCTGTTGTCCTATATTTCCGCCACAAAGGAAAGGCAACAAAACATGCATTTGAAAACTCGCTTAGAGTCCGCCGCTCCCTGCGAATGGGGAAGTTATGGATTCCGTTGGTGGCACAAAGTTTATTAATGAAACGTGCTCGTGAATGTATTGCTCTTGGCTCGTTGTTGGCCTCGTTGGGAGAGACGCGTCGCCATGGCATGCATGCGGCGTTATTGTCCCCTGGGGACCTCTTAACGGCAGCGGAAGCCGAGTGGAAGTGTTGCGGTTAATAAGCAACTAATAATCAAAGAAAAGCATTGCAAAACAAAGAACGCGGGAGGGAAGCGCCGAACACAAGTGGTGACTTACGACTGAGCCCTTATTTAAAAAAAAAAATGTATTGACCAGAGGTACCGAAATAAAAAAGGAAAGTATGAAATAATGATGAATGAAAGGAAAGACAACACGGAAGGTTTCAACCGACTGGCCAAGCATAGCATGGAAAACTGCCGTTGTACTAATTTTTTAGAAATGCCAACTGCTTCTTTGTGTGTAAAGCAGATTAGCCTCCCACATCTAACTGGCTTGCATGACGACCGCATTTTCTACGATTCTGAGCGTCGCAGAGGCGCTACCTTGCAAAAAGTCTAAATAAAACTAAAAGCTCACCAACTCCTTGCTTAATCTTAACCTTCGGCAAGTTTTATTCGTCCTATAAGAGTCAGGAGAACAGAAAACACGGCCGTCACGCACGCCAGTTAAACATTTCGGAGGCTTTACCTTAACGTAAGTTTCGCCTTTTATGGCGACAAGAGACGCCTAACAAATTTCGCGGCAGTCATTCCGTGCGCATTTTTCAATCACCATCTTCTTGAAAGCAAGATTGCAGCTAAACGGGACAAAGGTCCCGTAGATATTGTTTCCAAATATGTATTTCTACGATTTAGCGCGCACCTGGAGACAGTTTTTGCCGCGATATGATAACTGGCAGATTCATGTTTCTTTTTTTTTTTTTGCGTGGTTAAGGGGATTTCTATATGGCCGCTAATCAACAATTTGCAAACGTATTCGCGTAATTTTTATCCAGGCTTGAAAATCAAAGGACAGTTTTGCCAGTTATCTGCGGAGAAAAAAAAAAGTGCAGAGGTTTAACGTGGCTAAACCTATTATAAAGAAAGAAAGTGCTAGTTTGGCTTGAGTATCACAGCAGATAGTAGATGAATTTGTTGCTGTCTTTTCACCAGCCGTTGTGCACGGCGCTTGGCACAGCGTATCTCAGCCTCCGACAACTGCCGCCCAGGACCTGTAACCATTTCAAGGCATACTGAATTAACCCGGCTCACCACGCGAGTTAGCACGGTTCAACCAAGTGATACATACGCCGCTGCTGATGTCAGGTATACCTTTGATGTAAGCAAGCACAAATACTATTTACTTTACGTTAGGTGAAGTCATACAACCAGCCGACCAATCAGTGCGTGAGGAGGATCGTAATGTATGCGGCCTAATTGGTGTCAGGATCGATATATACGTAATCGCCACTGCAACCACACCGTAAGAATATGCCTGCGTGGCCTAGGGCCAGCGTGTTTAAGGAGCGATGATGGTCTTGAAAACTCTCTCTTTTATTTTTCAACATACGTTGTTGAAACTTAGCCCGCAAGAGCATAATAAAATGCTGATTTCAAATATCTCATCCCGAGGAGAAGGTATGGCAGAAAAGTGTCCTAATTAGGTTGTTTCTTGCGGGCCATTATAATGATTTGTCTTTAAAAATACCTATTTTTGGGATATGCAGAGACTGCAAAAGTTCCATCACACCATTCTGAAGCTTTCCTTTCTTCCTTAATTGTGACATGTAATCAATTACACTAAATTTTGGTTAGTTACTGCCAGATACTTTCTTCTTTTGGCATATATGAACAAAAAAGGACATTGAAGGAATTTCTTAAGACTTAGCATCTGCGGTGGACCCTTTGAAATGTGTTAATTGTTCTAAAAGATGTGTTCTTTACTGAGAATTTACCATAATGACCCGTAAGAAACGAGTTAGCCGTTTTGTTTGTTTATTATACTGTAAGCCCTAGAAATACTTTCCTATACTCTACTTGCATGCTAAGGCTCAAAAAGATAGACAGTAATATAAAGAAAAAACTTTTCAAAATCCTCATTCCCTTAAGTTGGGATCTAAGGGCCCTGGAAGGCTGGATTCTGATCTCACCAACCTATCACAGCGGCGAAGCACAAGTTGGTCGCGCCTGCCAATTCCTCCATTTGGTGAGATCCCGTGGCGTGAAAGGAACCACCGGATCGTCAGTGCCCGGTTGTGTCACTTGCCAGCTGCATGTTATACTTAGTGGCACTGGCAGATGCATATAATGTCTTTATTATTTTAGGCAGCTCACCATATATGTCATTACCACCTGCCAGAGGCGTCTTCAAATGTAAAGTGTCGAGCCTTCAGACATACTTCCTGTTTTTTCTGATTTACACCGTAGAGGACTGCATTCGCACTAAAACGATGGCTGGATATATCTGCCTTTCCCGCAATGTGTTTCTGCATGCGCGCCATAGTGTAAACAGGAGATATCACAGTACCCTAGAGGGGGGAAAAGGTCGCTTTTTATTTCTTTTTTTTTTTCCCAAGAGATTTTTCCATGGAGGAGTTTATTAAAAGTGCTTCCGTCAGGTTCCTGCCGACACAGTAAAATGACACGAAAAAAAATATTTTGATCAAGATCGGATTTATCTTTAGAGGACCCTCGTTAAAAATGTGCGTACAGAACATCGAAAGTAGCCGGTAGTAAACAAAGTATATTGTTAAGCAACAATATACTAAATGCAGTCTCCAGCCTCTCAGGGCTACGAGAAAATTAGCGTTAATGTACCCAGGATACTCAATGCATTACTCACTGGCTGTACCGTGCTTCCTTCCAACATATAGGAATTTTGCAACTAGCCACAGCGTAAAAGGTAGCTATTTCACCCGGAACATCCATTTATGACATTCTTCACTTCACTGCTCAGGACATCAGTCTTTCTTGCGTGCGGACCTCGTGGGATATAGAAAAAAAATCTGTTCGAAGAAATGACAAGCAAGCAAAATCTTGCAAAACAAGCTAATCTATGATAGGGAAATAGCTGAAGCGAGAGTACTATATGTTTTACTGAATTTAGACTCGACTAATCAATAGACAAGACAAAAATACTGAATTCTTCTTTGAAGAGATATGCAGATTTATGGTGCACATTTCTAATGACCAATTTAAACGCATCAATTGCATCAAGTACGGTGTCGGATATATGGAAACTGTCAGAAATACGTCTATTGTTAAAAAGGCACCTGGCTTCAAATTATTGCTCAATAACCATAGCTTGTTTTTTTTTGTGTGTATGTAAGTTACTGATGCCCTAGCTTGTTTTCTTTTTTTTTTCGTGTATGTAAGTTACTGTAGCCCAGTATTCAAAAAGGAGCGGCCGTACTTCTTCTACTCGTTCTATTTTTTAACTACCTCACCACGGCTTGATGAGAGGTTTGCCGCCCGAGATCAAACAATGATTTATCCTCTGCTATAAATTACCGAAGTCACACAGACGCAATCTTAAACTTAGCCAGAACGTTTTACGACATTTACCGGCAGAAACTATTCATAGACTTGGTAAGATAATGATATCGTTGTAACTGGCACCGGGCATACCCGATATCTCGACACCAATACGCTGTTGCGGTAGAAGGTTCCGTACTGGTGTCCTTGCTTTTTTTTTTTTTGCTTTATATAATTGTTGATGATTGCAGCACAGAACTCCGGTTGTGCGCTGACGACGTTTTTCGTTTGTTTGTGATGTCTTTGTAATATATTATTCCTAAGTTCACGTACAGTCAACTTAAGCTAAACGCACAATTAAAAAAAAAAGGTCTTCATAATTCTTCAAAGAAAATTTTTATTCCAGAGTAGCACTTCCAGAGTAGACATTTCTTGTTTTTCCTCTTCTTGAAAGCTAAAATGTAATATTCGATCTATTTATTTTTGTTAATATAATACAACGCAAAGTAAGAAAAGAAAGCAGTTTTTTTTATCCTTAATATTTTTTTCGCATTGCATTCTTTACTGAACTTATGTATAACTCATTTGAGGGCACCATAAGACAGATATAAGATTGAGTGCTTGTATTTCCTGTTTAATTATTTAAAGTTGCAAAGGATAAATAAAGGACAGCCTTATCAAAAGACAACGTTAGCTGTGGTTGAGAATGAATGCGGAAGCACCTGCGTGAGTGATAATAAAGAGAACGATCAACTTGACTGCAACATAAAAAGTGGAACCGCGTCCTAGAAACAGCCTCCAGAATTAGAAGCATGCCACCTTGTTATAACGCAATTTATCGCGGTAAAAATCGTATATGCTATCAGCTTATGCCTAAATTAACCGCCCGGTTATCTTAAGGTGGACATGTAATATTTCCTTACATTTTGTACGTATTTTCAGCTTCATAACAAGCCGTCAAATTTTTCTGCTTTCTCCAGGAGACGTGTACGGTAATTATTGTTATTGTGTAGTAATTAGCACAATTGATATTACGGTTGCTTAGTGTTACTTCTTCCTTTTGGTTGGTGTAATTCTTAATTAATACAATGTTATAGGGATTTCAAGCTGGTGCTATTCATCATCATCATCAGCCTGACTATACCCACTGCAGGGCGAAGTCCTCTCCCATATTTCTTCAATTAACCCGGCTCTGCGCTAGCTGCATCCACTTGACCCCTGCAAACTTCTTAACCTCATCCGCCCACATAACTTTCTGCCGCCCCCTGCTACGCTTTCCTTCCTTTGGAATCCAGTTTGTTACCCTAAGCGACCATCGGTTATCCTCTCTTCGCACTACATGTCCTGCCCATGCCCATTTCTTCTTCTTAATTTTCACTAGAATGTCAGTAACTTGAGTTGTTTCTCTGACCCACTCTGCACGCTTCCTATCTTTTAATGTTATCCCAACCAATTTTCGTTCCATAGCCCTCTGAGTTGTCCTCAACTTAAGTAGAACCCTCTTGGTTAGCCTCCACGTTTCAGCCCCTTTGGTGAGGTAAGATGCAACTGTTGTATACTTTCCTCTTGAGCGATACCGGTAAGTTGCTAGTCATAATCTGCGAGTGCTTATCAAATGCGCTCCATCCCAATCTTATTCTTGCTGTTGTTTCCTTTTCATGGCCCGGATCTGCGGTTACTACCTGTCCTAAGTAGATATATTCGCATACTACTAACGTAAGCTGCTGTTCCTTCCCGAGGCTGTTGAACATTATACCTTAGTCTTCTGCATATTGATTTTTAAGCCTAGCTTTCTACGTTTATTATCTAGGTCATTAATCATTATTTGAAGTTCATCCCCCGAGTTACTTAGCAAGGCAATGTCATCAGCAAATCGCAAATTACTGAGGTATTCTGCATCTACCCTTGTCCCTAACTGCTTCCATTCCAAGTCTCTGAACACTTCCTCTAAGCAAGCTGTGAATAGTACTGGGGAGATCATGTCTCCTTGCCTAACACCTTTCTTTATGGGAATTTTGTCACTTTTTTCATGCAGAACTATAGTTGCTTTGCAGCCACATATATCTTCCAGCACTTTCACGTACGGCTCGTCTACCCCCTAATTTAGCAATGCCAGCATCACCGCCGAGGTTTCAACTGACTCAAATGCTTTTTCGTAATCAATGAATGCTATGTATTAGGGCTGGTTATATTCCGAGCATTTTTCTATCACCTGGTTGATGGTATGGATATGATCGATAGTAGAGTACCGTTTCCGAAAACCTGCTTGATCCTTTGTTTGATTGCAGTCTAAGGTTGGCCTGATTCTATCAGCGAGAACCTTACTAAATACCTTATACGTAACAGACAGTAAGCTGATTGGTCTGTAATTTTTAAGGTCCTTAGAGTCCCCTTTCTTATCAATGAGGATAATTTTTGCATTCTTCCATGGTTTCGGTGCCGTCGATGACACCAGGCACTGCGTATACAGGGTGGCCAGTTTCTCTAGCTTGATAGCCCCTCGTCCTTTAGCAAATCTGTAGTTATCTGATCCTCTCCAGCTCGTTTCCCCATTTTCACAGTTTCTAATGCTTTATTGACCTCGTCCTTCGTCACTGGTGAAATGTCTGACTGTCTTTCCCTACCGCCAATCTCACTACGCTCCTGACTACTATGGGTACTGTAGAGATCTGTATGGAACTCTTCGGCTACTTTGACTATCTTGTCCCTATTCGTGATGACGTTGCCCGCCTTGTCGCTTATCGCATACGTCTGGTTTTTGCCTATGCCCAATTTCTTTTTTACCGCTTTAAGGCTTCCCCCGTTCTTTACCGCATGCTCAATTTTTTCCATGGTATACTTCCTAATATCGGCAACCTTGCGCTTTTTGATTAGCTTTGATATCTCGGTCTGTTCTATCTGGTCTGTTGGATTGGAAGCTTTCGTACTCTGGCGTTTCTTAATAAAATCTTTCGTTTCCATAGACAGCTTACCGGTATCCTCTCTAACTATCCTATCGCCTACTTCTGCAGCGCACTCAGTAATAATATCTCTGAAATTACTGTTCATTGCTTCTAGGGTAATGTCGCCATCCTCGGTTAGAGCTGAATATCTACTGTGTAGCTAGATTCTGAACTCTTCTGCCCTCCCCCTCACCGGTAATTCGTTGATTGGTTTCTTTCTTACTGATCTGTTGCGTTCCTTCTTCAGATTTAGATTAATTCGGGACCTCACCATCCTGTGGTCACTGCATCGCACTTTCCCGATTACCTCTGCATCTTGCACAATGGCGGGGGTTGAACACATTATGAAGTCAATTTCATTTTTAGTCTCCGCGTTAGGACTTTTCCATGTTTATTTCCGGTTCTTTCGTTGGCTGAAGAAGGTATTCATGATTCTTAAGTTATTGCGCTCTGCAAACTCAACTAGTAACTCCCCCCTGCTATTCCTAAAGCCAATGCCATAGTCACCTTAGTGCCTGGTCTCCTGCCTGCATTTTCTCTACCTCGGCATTGAAGGCGCCCATTCGTACAATATACTGCGTCTTTACTTTTCGCATTGCCGATTCTACATCTTCGTAGAAGCTTTCAACTGCCTGGTCATCATAACTGCATGTGGGTGCATAGGCCTGTACAACCTTCAGTTTATACCGCTTATTAAGCCTAATTATGACGCCTGCCACCCTCGCATAAATACTATACAATTCATCTATATGACCCACTATGTACTTATTGACAAGGAAACCTACTCCTAGTTCTCGCCTCTCCGGTAAATCTCGATAACAGAGTACATGCCCATCCTTCAGTGCAGTATATGCCTCATTCGGCCTCCTAACCTCACTAAGCCCTATGAGATCCCTTTTATACCCTCTAGTTCCTCTAACAGCACTGCTAAACCAGCTTCACTATCTAGGGTTCTAGCTTTAAACGTTGCCAGGGTCATTTTCCAATGGCGGCCTGTCCAGCGGAGCCAGAAGTTCTTAGCACCCCCTGCTGCGTCACAGGTCTGACCGCCGCCGTGGTCAGTTGTTCCGCAGGCGCTGGTGACTGAGGGCCGGGGTTTTATAGAGCTAATCATGAGAGGTAGCGGTCAATTACTGCACCAGGATGGCCAACTCCTGTTCTGGTGAGAGAGTGCGTTGCCGGAGGTGTTCACCGGAATCAGGTCGCACCCCAAGCCGGTTTATGCAATTCCATCGACATGCGGTTTTTCTTTTTTTTTTTTTTTCCCCGCTTGAGAATTGCACAGCACTGGGATTTGAATCCCGGTCCTCTTGAATGCGAGGCGGATGTTCTACCGCTACGCCACCGCTGCACAACTGCTGTTAGTATCGGCTGGAAATATATTTCAGAGTTATTAATTACATCTTAGTTTGCCTTTCCTTAATTTCAACCGTTTCTGATGACAGCGTGTTTTTGGCGCCAATAATAATCTAATCCTTTTGGATTAAAAAGCAAACAAACAGAGTGAAACCGAAACACCGGCGAGGAAAATGTATGAGAGGAAGTTGCTTATCCAAAAAGAATGAAAAAGCTCACTGAGGTGAAATAAAATGCCTCAAAAAGCAACTCTTACCCCGCTGAAAAAAGCGGGATTGAAAAAAGTGTCATTAGACTATCGCAAGAAAAATGCTTCTGTGTCTGAGGGAGTTATATTTTGTACGCAGGTTGCTGGAAACCCTCACATCCGTACGGACGTAAAGTTTGCCACATCTGCTGCTTTCAAAGGGTTTGTACTTCCTTAATTATGCCGACTAAGGCTACGTCATCGCGGGTCATTGCAGCATTCCATACTAAAAATGATGAAATGCGGTTTCGTTTCAATGGGACATGATAATTAAAGACTATGATTAAGGAAAGCAAATGACAAAATCACAACCGTTACCTAAATTTGCAGCAGATTTTAACTAGACATTCTTTAAGCATTGCGAAATTTGAACGAGGCATATGTAACCGAGCGAAGTACTACGCGGCCGTTCTGGAAAGAAATATGACAAATGTTGCATTCCTCTCAAAGTGACGCCAATTTCTTTCAGCACGTGCCAACTAAATCTTCACCATAAAACAGAGAGATGGAGAGAAGCAACTTTATTTGCCGTAGATTTCGTGAAATAGGGCAGCTCATCACAATAAGAAACAATATAGCCAGATTCAACCCTCCCCCCCCCCCCCCCCCCGTCTCACACACACATACACACACAAAGAAAGCAGATGCCGATGCCGGAGGTAGGAAGACCCACCTAACTACACAGTCCTCGGTATGATTCGCTTGCGCAAAAACAAACTGTTCATCAATGAGCACTTATCATCTTTCATGAAAGAGCTGCTTGCAAAGGCTCTCTCCCTGAAAAAAACAAGAAGCGAAGTAGTTACTCAATTACGAAATGTGCTGAAACCAACCGTGTGTACACTGTTGCCTGCACCGAACAGAACAACTGCTCAAACTGCAGGATAATCAGTACAATGCCTCTCTGTCATCCATCTCTTCACATTCCAGAATGTCTTGTTAATGCAACAGCGTTAATGACCCGATTCTCGAAAACATCCGGCGTCGGTATTCTCAGTGAAAAATCTCGGGCATGCCTCTGGCAGGTGCTAGTTGGCATGTGATATGGCCATGCCACTGATTGGTCGTCGTGTTGTGTGACGTCAGGAAACCAAGGAACATGGATTGGAAGGAGCTGCCACATCGGGCACCTTATTTCAGATGGGAGGGTTAGATGGGAATTAAACTTTCTTGGACATTGGGATCCCGAGTCAGACGCACTGACCTTAGGCTACCTCTGTATACCACGCAGGCGTAACAATGAAACTTGGTTGCAGCGGGGCTTTGTATTTATGCCCGGCGGTCCGTCAGGTATTGTCGTTGCTGAATACAGCATGATAGTATAATATGTATATAACAAAGGCACAGATTAATAGATTCGTGAAAAAGTGCATGTATGCGAAAGAACGTCAGCAAAGGGAGAGCCACGCATGGAAGTCATTAGCGATTTCCCATCATACCCGTAAAGGCGGTGCTTAGATGTCCCTCTATTTTTGTTTACGCTGGATGTAATAAACGTCCGATAGAAAGAAATAGTTTTGACCACAAGACCTTTGTACTTTTTAACAAAACTACCCTCCCAAAAGCCAATGGCGACTTGTCTGACTTCATTTCATCATTAAAATACTTATTTACTGCAACTCTCCTAAATGGAGCCAACCTTGCTGTTATCAACATAGTCCTTGCCATTCGCAATTAGTCTACGGTAAATTGCATTCGTGGGAGCAAGAGATAGAGGACCTGGCCATGTATGTTCTTGTTAATGTACTTTCTTTTCCAAAAGTGACTGGGCAAGAGGGTTTGCTTCTCAGTCGCGTAGTGGAGCAGTTAGAACACAAGCGAAGACGAAAATTTTTCATAATGTGCGAAAATTTTTTTCTTCTACACACATATTGAGAGCTTAAAGGTGCAGCCCTTGACCTCTCAAATCAATCAATATCAGTATAAATACCAGTGCCGTGAAGACAAATCATTATTCTCCTAAACTCAAAACACCTAAATAAGGTCCACCTATCGTTCACATTTATCCTCGTACCTGAGCGTCATTCACAGCTTGATACCATCATGGAAAAACTAAATCAGGGAAAAACTCGCTGCCGCCGCATCCACTGCCGCCGCCGCTGCTGCCGCTGCCGTCGCTGCCGCCGCCACTACCACCATAACCACTACTATCACTACTACTACTACTACTACTACTACTACTACTACTACTACTACTACTACTACTACTACTACTACTACTACCACTACCACTACCCCTACTATTATTACTACTACCACTACTACTACTACTATTACAACTACCACTACTACTACTGCTACTGCTAGTGCTTCTGCTACTACTACTACTCTTATTACTGCTACTACTACAACTACTATTACTACCACTACTACTGCTACTGCTATACCGCTACTACTGCTACTACTACTACTACTACTACTACTACTACTACTACTACTACTACTACTACTACTACTACTACTACTACTACTACTAACACTAATACTACTATTACTACCCCTACCATTACCACTACTACTACTACTACTACTACTACAACTACTAACTACTACAACAACAACAACAACAACAACAACTACTACTACTACTACTACTACTACTACTACTACTACTACTACTACTACTACTACTACTACTACTACTACTACTACTACTACTATAACTACTACAGGAAAGGCACAATATTTACTAAATGTATCGCTGCCATCACCTGTATTCGCAAGCAAAATGCGATCCTGCAAAGAACATGATGGCAGACCTGTCCGAGGACTTTCAACCCGTGATGATATCATTTATAAATGAACTAGAGAGGTAAAATGTAGAAGTTCTTTTTGGTTCTTACAAAAAAGAACAGAGTAAGTTCGGAAAGTTACCAAATTTCGCGGCAAGTTGGTGGCGTAGCTGGATCTTCTCAGACAAAGTTTGCTTTAAACATTGTAGTGTTGGTGCTGGAGAAAAATTATCAGAATAAACCTCGTAGCCCGAGTTTGGATGCGTTCAAGTTTTTCTCTGGGAAACAAGCGACTAGCGTATGACGTGCAGGCTTGTAATCAAAAACCTGTTCCTTTGCATATTAGGAGGAATTTGCAAAGGAAGCTGAATGGGGATATGCATTCGAAAATTCTTTACGTTAGGCATTGTCCACTGTACGGAAATATCGACCTCCAAATTTTTATGGTTCAAAAAATCTTCCAAGGCGATGTCGTCGGCAGCTGGTGCACGGGTGATTAATACATGATCATATATTTAAAGCTCATCGACATGTTCCACTCAACATAAACAAAAATTGCTGAGTACGCTGTTACCTAAGTGATCATTTAGCACAGAATGATGAAATGTGGTCGTCACATAAAAACTAAATTTGTACTCAAGGACTACAACAAAACTTATAAAGATTAAAAAAAATACAGAAACCCAAAGAGACGCTTGGAAGTTTGGACCCTCAGAATAACACGAGTTGATTTAGCGTCTTTGAACGAAGCACGCTGCGTTCGCGGACGAGTGATTTCTAAACTGAGCGAATATATTCACTATGATTTCCGCTATGCTGTGAATAGAAGGCACGAAGCTGAGCACGGCTAACAAAACTGCTCTAGAATGCAGCTTTGACTGTGGCGCGAATTCTCTTGCTCGCGCTTTCGTTCGGTGCATCGGACGACGAAGAAGCAGCTCGTGTCCTCGATGGTATTGCAGGAATGAGCGAAAGAAAAGAAGAAGAGGAGTCGACGAGCGCAGTTTAGGGCTGAGCGAGCCTTGCTAAATATTTAAACATCACTTGTTCTTCAACTGCAGTGTCAATCTCCCATGTGTGTTACCACTTTCATTTTATATTTCACTTATTTCCCGTTTTGTTTCTTTTCCTCGGCCCCTCCAATCACTTTTTCTTATGCAAGTATATTCTTCAAAATTTTTCTTTGCTACCCAATTCTTGGCCAGTCTCCCTCTGCGGGTATGTGCCATAAGTTATTTCGTCAACAACAACAACAGCTACTGTCGGCGAGCCTCTGCCAGCCGCAAAATGGGCGAATACGCTAGTGTTCAAGGAGCCGTCCGGGTGGGGCGCTTGATACCCAGGGAGGTAATAGACACGTGCCATGACTCTAGCCGTGTTACCAATGGGGACCGAGACCCTCATCGGCAAGGAGAGGGCCTGCACCTTCGACCATGTCTTCGACTGCTTCTCTAAACACAAGACACAATCTACAATAGGTGTGTACGGCCCATCATCGAGGGATGTTTCGAAGGGGACAACACCACTGTGCTTGCCTACGACCAGACTGACGTAGGCAAGACGTACACAATGGGAACTGGCTAAGACCTCCAGGTTAATCCCCACGACCAGGGCATCATCCCACGAGCTGTGGAGCACCTCTTCCCATGCATCTATAGTCGACAACAGGAAACGCGAGAACAGGGGAATCCGTCGCCCGATTTTAAGATAAACGTACAGTTTATGGAGCTGTAGAAAGAAGACATTTTCGGCCTATTGAGCTCCGGCAAAGACATGCATAAAGCGGGAAGGTCTGTGGAAATCCACCATGAAAATTTTCAAATCTGCACTGTAGACGTGGCGACAAAGGCTGTACAGAATTTAGAGCAGCCATGAAGTGCCTTGAATCGGGAGCTCTGTCACGAACAACGGCTAGCACCCAAAGTAATATGCATTCGTCCAGGTCACACGCAATCTTCACCCTGCACATCAAGCGGCTGTTAGTTGTCCAGGCGAATGTGGATGGGGTTGACAGCTACAAATACAGCACCGTGCAGAGGTCAGTAGGGAAGCAATGTCATCCACGAGTGAGATTTAAACCCTTAAACCAAATTCCACTTTGTCGACCTGACTGGATCTGAGAAGCTAACGGCACGGGTGCCCCTGGGGACAGAGTCAAGGAAGACATCTCCATAAACTGTGGCCTCCTTGCTCTCCATAATGTCATCTCTGCCCTGGGCGACGCATCGAGGAGGTTGTCTCATATGTTTTATATCGTGACTCCAAGCTCACTAGGTTATTACAGGACTTCCTAGGAGGAAGCAGCAGCACACCGATGATTGCCTGCGTCTCTCCATGTAACAGAGATTAAATGGAGGCGCTAAACACTCAAGCATGCCAATCGAGCCAGAAACATCAAGAACCGGATCACAGTAAGCCAGGAAATCAAGCAAGACGACTGCTGCCCTAAGGGACGAGATCCAGGAGCTGAAGATAGGGCTGAAGTTGGGTCGGTCGCAGACACGCACGTGATGTCGGTTTGTTTCCAAGCTTACGGCGGGCTTGCTGGAAAAGAAAACGTGCCCTCTACGAATCTTTGCGAATTGCTGTTTATAGAATCTCCAAATTGTTCCGAGTGTCAACAGGAAAAGGTGTGCGAAATATAAGCTGATATAAAAAGAACATTATACACAGAATATTGGCTGCCTGTTTATACGAATGAATGAATGAATGAATGACCTGAGAATAAAAAAAAATGGAACAAAGTAAAACAGCCTTAAATACAGAAATTGTAATTATAAAAATTCTAGTGCACAAATTTCCGATTTGATTGAGACTGTTTATTTATCGGTCGTATATAACGTTCTCTAATGGTCCTGGATTTACCTTTTTGCTTGTTTTATTCCGTCGTTCGGATGTATTAAAACTGTCGCTAAAAGAATAAGGGCGTTGTTACACCTCGCTCCTATCAGCAGTTACAGTGAACGCGGCTTTGGTAACGGTCGAAAGGTTTACTCAGCGGATTACGATCTGACGAGTTCCAGTTTGTCTTTCAACCACTCCATCATCCTAACAACTTGGATGTTATTTGGCTGGAAGCTTCTCTGCTTCTCGTAAAAGTGACTATTTAGGTTATCACCGAATAAAAACACTTCTTATAGCAGTGTAGAGCGGCAATAAATGAAAATGCACAATATGATAGGGACAATAGATACAAGTAAGCTATGCTAAATTTCCCGGTAAAATGTTTCGTCATTCTTGCAACCAGTACAGCGCAAACAACGGTTTGATGAAATACAACATTTTTGAACATGACTGTCCGGCGTTCTGCGGTGTGCCCCAGTCGTTGCAGTGTAATAATGAGGTGTCATATTTTTTTCATTCCCGTCATGCATAACTGCAATTTCCCGCCGTCAAGTTTTTAAAGTGACATAGACTGAGGTTGACTAGTAAGGATGTTTTATTTAACAAAGAGAGTAATCAGACCAAGACGGGCATTTTATAAGGGACGAAATGCAAAAGTTTCTCTCCTTTCTTCCTGTCGCTCCTCTCTTGTACTCTCTGTTGTCCACACTATAGCATTACTTCTGCTGATCCAGCTCAGGTGGTGTTGATGATTAGGTAGCACAAACCAGGCCTGGAAATCATATTTTGCTTATGCTTCCGTTTGTGTTTATTTGTATAAAACCCCTTACGACAATAATTGCTGCTGCTGCCGCCCCGGCTGCTGCTGCCGCTGACGCCCTCGCTGCTGCTGCCGCTGCTGCTGGTACTGCCGCTGCATGCTGCCGCCACTGTTGCTGCTGCTGCTGCTGCTGCTGCTGCTATTATAACAACAACAACTACTACTACTCATACTACTATTACTACTACTGGTACTACTGCTACTGCTGCTACTAGTACTACTACTACTACTAGTACTAGTACTGCTAACACTTCAACCCCTACCACTACTACTACTACTACTATTACTACCAATACTACTACTACCACTACTAATATTAGTACTACTACTACTACCAAAACCACTACTACTACTACTGCTACTACTACTAGTACTACTACTACTACTACTACCACCACTACTACTACTACTACTAAAGGGAAGGCACAGTATTTACTAGATATATCGCTGCCATGAGCTCTATTAGCAAGGAAAATGCAGTCCTTTCAAGAAAGTGATGGCAGACCTGTCCGAGACCTTTCACTCCATTATGACACCATTTGTAAACGAAGTAGAAAATATGCACAAGTTCTTGTTTCGTTTAACAAAAAACAACAGAATAGGATCGGAAAGCCAAAAAATTTCGCGGCAAGTTGGTGGCGTAGCGGGCTCTTCCCAGACAAGGTTTGCTTTAAACATTGTAGTGTTGGTGCTGGATAAAAATGATCAGAAATGAAGCTGGTAGCGCTAGTTTGGAAGCGTTCAGGTTTTTCTCTGCAAAATCAAGCGACTAGCGTATGGCGTGCAGGCTTGTAATCAAAACCTGTTCCTTTGCATTTTTGGATGACTTTGCTGAATGGAGCTATGTGTTCGAGGATTGTTTACGTTACGCATTGTCCAGTGCACTGAAAAATCGACGTCCAAATTTTATGGTGGTAAACTCTTCCAAGACAACGTCATCGATAACTGGTGCACTGGTGATTCACACAGGATCATATTTAAAATTCATCGACATGTTCCACTCAGCATAAACATTAATTGCTGAGTACGCTGTTAACTAAGTGATAATTTAGCACAGAATAATAAAAGATAGTCGTCCCATAAAATCTAAATTTGTACTCAAGGACTACAACAAAACTTATAAAGATGAAAAAAAAAAAATACAGAAGCCAAAAACGACGCTTCGAAGTTTGGGCCCCCAGAATAACACGAGTTGATTTAGCGTCTTCGAACAAAGCACGTTGCGCTAGCCGGACGAGAGATTTCTAAACAGAGTGGATATATTCACTATGCTTTCCGCTACGCTGGGAATACAATGCACGAAACTGAGCACGGCTAACTATATTGCGCTAAATACAGCATTCACTATGGCGCGAATGCTTTTGCTCGCGGTGCATCGGACGACGAAGAAGCATCTCGTGACCTCGATGATGTTGCAGGAATGAGTGACGGAGAAGAGGAAGAGGAAGCGATGAGCGCAGTTTCGGGCAGATTCCCTTGCTAATTGTATTCCACATTTACGAGCTTCCAAATTTTTGCTTCGTATTTTTCTTGCAATCAGTTTTGTGATCTTAAATCTTATGTTTATGTTTTGTTGACAATTACTTTAATGCACTAATTCAGATTGTGTAGGACATTTGGCAGTCCACACTTAACCCTGGCCAAACCCCCTTCGTTGGTCTGTACCATATATCAAGGCAGAAGAAGAAGATGAAGGAGCGGTGAGCGACCCAGCTACCGTCTGCGAGCCCCTCTCAGCCGCAAAATGGGAGAAAACGCCAGTGTTCAGGGAGCCGTCCGAGTGCTGCCCTTGATACCCAGGGAGGTGATAGCCACGTGCCATGACTGCAGCCATGGTACCAATGGGGGACCGAGATCTTCATCGGTAACGAGAAAGCCTGCACCTTCGGCCGTGTCTTCGACTGCTCCTCTAAACACAAGACACAATCTACAATAGGTGTGTACGGCCCATCGTCGAGGGATGTTTCGAAGGGGCCAACGGCAGTGTGCTTGCCTACGGCCAGACTGACTCAGGCAAGATATACACAATGGGAACTGGCTGCGACCTCCAGGTTAATCCCCACCAGTAGGGCATCATCCCATGAGCTGTGGAGCACCTCTTCCCAGGCATCGATAGCCGACAACAGGAAACGCGAGACCAGGGGAATCCATCGCCCGATTTTAAAATAAACGTACAGATTATGGAGCTGTAGAAAGAAGACATTTTCGGCCTATTGGGCTCCGGCAAAAAAATGCATAAACCGGGCATGTCTGGAAATATCCACCATGGAAATGGTGAAATCTGCACCGCAGGCGTGGCGACAAAAGCTGTACAAAATTTAGAGCAGCTACGAAGTGCCTTGAATCGGGAGCTCTGTCACGACCAACGGCTAGCAACCAAATGAATATGGAGTCGTCCAGGTCACACGCAATCTTCACCCTGTACATCAAGCGGCAGTGAGTTGTCCAGGCGAATGTGGATGGAGTTGACAGCTACAAATACAGCACCGTGCAGAGGTCAACCCATTAAGCCAAATTCCACTTTAGCGACCTGGCTGGATCTGAGAGGTTAACGGCACAGGTTCACCTGGGGACAGAGCCAAGGAAGACATCTTCATAAACTGTGGCCTCCTTGCTCTCGATAATGCCATCCAGCTATGGGCGATGAATCGAGGAGGGTGTCTCATATGTTCCATATCGTAACTCCACGCTGACTAGGTTATTACAGGTCTCCCTAAGAGGAAACTGCAGCACAATGATGATTGCCTGCGTCTTTCTGTGTAACCGATATTTAAAGGAGACGATACGCACTCAAGCATGCCAATCGAGCCAAGAACATTAAAAATCGCATCACAGTTAGCCAGGAATGAAATCAAGCGAGACGACTTCTGCCCTAAGGGACGAGTTCCAAGAGCTGAAATTTGATCTAAGAGTTTGGTTGCTCGCAGTGCTGCGAGTTGTGTCGATTTGTTTCCAAGTTTACGGAGAGTATGCTGACAAAGATAACGTGCCCTCTACGAATCTTGAACGAATTGCTGCTTATAGAATGTTCAAATTGTTCCAAGTGTCAACAAGAAGAGGTATGGAAATTTTAGGCTGAAATAAAAAGAAAATTATACACTTAATACTGCCGGCCTTTAAAAACGAATAAATGAAGGAGAATAGAAACACAAAAATTAAAAAAAAGAACATGCAATACATAAATCGTAACTTTAAGGCTTCTAGTGCACAAATTTCCGATTTCATTGAGACTATTTAACGGCCGCATGAACTTTCTCTAATCGTTGAGGATTGGCCTCTTTGCTTGTTTTATTCTGTCATTTGGATGTATTAGGATCTGTCGCTAAAAGAATAAGAGCGCTTTTGGACATTCGCTCCTATCTTTGGTTACAGTGAACGTGACTTTCCAAAATGGTCGAAAGGTTTACTTAGCGGATTATGATTTGACAACCGCCAGTATGTCTTTCAACTACTGCATCATTCTAATAACTACCACGTTGTTTGGCTGGAATCTTTACGGCTTCTCGAGAAGGGACTATTTAGGTTGTCACTTAAACAAAGCACGCTGCGCTCGCTGGACGAGTAATTTCTAAACTGAGCGAATATATTCACTATGCTTCCCGCTACGCTGGGAATAGAATGCACGAAACTGAGCACGGCTAACTTTATTGCGCTAAATATAGCATTGAATGTGGCGCGAATGCTTTTGCTCGCGCTTTCGTTGGATCCATCGGACGAAGAAGAAGCAGCTCTTGTTCTCGATGATGTATAGATTGAGCGAAGGATAAGAAGAGGAAGCGATGAGCGCAGTTTCGGACAGATTCCCTTGCTAATTGTATTCAACATTTACGAACTTCCAAAATTTTGCTTCGTATTTTTCTCTCACTCAATTTTGTGATCTTAAATCTTATGTTTATGTTTAGTTGACAATTACTTTGGTGCCCTAATTCAGATTGTGTAGGACATTTGCCAGTCCACACTGAACCCTGGCCAATCCCCCTTCAAGGGTATGTGCCTTATATCAAGGCAGAAGAAGAAGAAGAAGAACGAGGGCTGAGCGAGCCAGCTACCGTCGGCGAGCCCCTGTCGGCCGCAAAATGGGAGAAAATGCCTGTGTTCAGGGAATCGTCCGGGTGCTGCCCTTGATACCCAGGGAGGTGATAGACACGTGCCATGACTTCAGCCATTTTACCAATGGCGGTACCGATATCTTCATCGGCAAGGAGAAAGCCTGCACCTTCGACCATGCCTTCAACTGCTCCTCTAAACACAAGACACAATCTACAATAGGTGTGTACGGCCCGTCATCGAGGGATGTTTCGAAGGGACAACGCCACTGTGCTTGCCTACGGTCAGACTGACGCAGGCAAGACATACACAATGGGAACTGGCTACGACCTCCACGTTAATCCCCACGAGCAAGGCATCGTCCCACGAGCTGTGGAGCACCTCTTCCCAGGCATCGATAGTCGACAACAGGAAACGCGTGACTAGGGGAATCCATCGCTTGATTTTAAAATAAAGGTACAGTTTATGGAGCTGTAGAAAGAAGACACTTTCGGCCTATTGAGCTCCGGCAAAAACGTGCATAAACCGGGCAAGTCTGGGAAAACCCACCATGAAAATGGTGAACTCTGCACTGTAGGCGTGGCGACAAAAGCTGTACATAATTGAGAGCACCTATGAAGTGCCTTGAATCGGGATCTCTGTCATGAACAACGGCTAGCACCCAAAGTAATATGCATTCGTCCAGGTCACACGCAATCTTCACCCTGCACATCAAGCGGCTGTGAGTTGTCCAGGCGAATGTGGATGGGGTTGACAGCTACAAATACAGCACCGTGCAGAGGTCAGTCGGGAAGCAATGTCATCCACGAGTGAGATTAAAACCCTTAAAGCCAAATTCAACTTTGTCGACTTGGCTGGATCTGAGAGACTAACGGCACGGGTGCCCCTGGGAACAGAGCCAAGGAAGATATCTCCGTAAACTGTGGCCTCCTTGCTCTCCATAATGTCATCTCTGCCCTGGGCGACGCATCGAGAAGGATGTCTCACATGTTCCATATCGTGACACCAAGCTCACTAGGTTATTACAGGACTCCCTAGGAGGAAACAGCAGCACTCTGATGATTGCCTGCGTCTCTCCATCTAACAGAGATTAAAAGGAGGCGCTAAACGCTCAAGCATGCCAATCGAGCTAAAAAATCAAGAACCGGACCAGAGTAAACCAGGAAATCAAGTAAGACCACTGCTGCCCTAATGGACGAGATCCAGGAGCTTAAGTTAGAGCTAAAGTTGGATCGGTCGCAGAAACGCACGTGGTGTCGGTTTGTTTCCAAGCTTACGGCGGGTTTGCTGGCAAAGAAAACGGGCCCTCTACGAATTTTGAGCGAATTTCTGCTTATAGAATGTCTAAAGTGTTCCAAGTGTCAACAATATTAGGTATGCGGAATTTAAAGCATATACACTGAATATTGCCTGTCTTTTTATAAAAATTAATGAAAGAGCGTAGAAACAGAAAAACGCAAAAAAAAGAACATGCAATACATAAATCGTAACTTTAAGGCTTCTAGTGCACAAATTTCCGATTTCATTGAGACTGTTTATTAACCGGCCGCATAGAACGTTCTCTAATCGGTAAGGATTTGCCTCTTTGCTTATTTTATTCCGTCGTTTGGATGTACTATGAACTGTCGCTGAAAGAATAAGAGCGATGTTACAAATTCGCTCCTATGAGCGGTTGCAGTTAACGCGGCTTTCGGTAACGGTCGAAAGGTTTACTCAGCGGATTACGATTTGAAGTGTCTTTCAGCCTCTGCATCATTATAATAACTGCCATGTTATTGGGTTGGAAGCTTCTTTGCTTCTTTTTAAAAAGACTTTTTAGTTTTGTCACCTAATATATATACAACTGATAGCAGTCTAGAGCGGCAATAAATGAAAATGTACAATATGATAGGGACAAAAGATACAAGCTGTGAGCAAATTCTCGGTAAAGTGTTTCATTATTCTGGCAACCAGTACAGAACAAACGAAAGTTTGACGTAATACAACTGCTTGGATATGGCTGTCCGCCGTTCTCCGGTGTGCTCCAGTCGTTGCAGTGCATTAATGAGTGGTTGTCATATTTTTTTCATTCCCCGTCATTCGTTATTACAATTTACTGCCGTCAAGTTTTTAAAGTGACATAGACTGAGGTTTACTAGCTTTTATGTTTTATTTAACAATGAGAGTAATCAAACCAACACGGAGATTTTTTAAGGGAGGAAATGCAAAAGTCTCTCTCCTTTCTTCCTGTCGCTCATCTCCCTAATGTCCTCTCCCCAGTCCTGACTATCGCTCTACTTCTGCCACTTCAGTTGAGGTGGTGTTGATGATTAGGTACCAGATACCGGGGCTGGCAATCATATTTTGCTTCCGTTTGTGTTTATTTGTATAAAACCCCTTGCTAAAACAATTGCTGCTGCTGCTGCTGCTGCTGCTGCTGGTGCTGCTGCTGCTGCTGCTGCTGCTGCTGCTGCTGCTGCTGCTGCTGCTGCTGCTGCTGCTGCTGCTGCTGCTGCTGGTGCTGCTGCTGCTGCTGCTGCTGCTGAATGTTGCTGCATGCTGCTGCCGTTGTTGCATGCTGCTGCTGGCTGCTGCTGCTTGCTTCTTTTTTTCTTGTCTTTTCTTCTCCTTCTGCTCCTGCGTCTGCTTCTTCTGCTTTTTGTTCTTCTTCTTCTTCTTCTTCTTCTTCTTCATTTTTTGCTCCTGCTTTTCGTTCTTCTTCTTCTTCTTTTTTACTTCTTCTTCTTCCTCCTCTTCTCCTTCCTCTTCTTCTCCTTCTTCTTCTTCTTCTACTTCTTCCTCTTTACCTATTATTCTTCTTCTACTGCTTCTTCCTCTACTTCTTCCTTTTCTTCTTCTTCAATTCGCAGCGCCGGCTCCGGGACTACGGACACGGAAACGGCACGCAGCGAGGAATGGTTAGACCTGCGTAGTATTGCTTTCGCAATAAAATCGATCGAAAGAGAGAGAGAATAAACTTTAATTGTTTAACGGAATAGCGTGGGTGGTTCCCTTAGTCCTGGATACCATTGGCCTGGGCTGTCTCTCGGGGCCTGGTGAGCAGGCTGCGCAGTCCAGAGAGACCCGTGTGGGCCACTGCCTCCCACTCCGCTTGGCTGAGCGCTCGAGCTTTATATTTCTCTAATTGCTCTTTGCAGTTCCATATCAAGCGAATAATGTCCGGGACTTCACCGAATGCAGTGCACGTGTTATTTTTTAGTTTTTCGGGCCAGATTTTGTGGTACTTTGCTAGGTTTGGGAATGTCCTAGCCTGTATGTTCCTCCAGGTTACTGCCTCCTGTCTGCGGAGGTCTTTGTGCGGTTCTGCGGACTGCAGCTTCGTTGAAAATTCGTTGCATTGCTCTGAGCTAATGCGTGAGATTCTGAGGAATGGACGCTCTACTGTGAGCAAAATAAACTTGGTTTCAGCCCTTGCAAAATAAGACTCATGCCTTTCCAGACCCACAGGCGCACACCAGAAGCTATACCTCTCATTTGCTTAAACTGCTTATCTAAACTGTAGGCTGAAAAAGTGTTGTGATCCTTGGAACAGCGATGGGTACTAAACTCAACTTCGGCTGGTGTTTTAGAACTAAATCGAAAACAATTGGTGCTTGGATGACCAATAATCATGAAAACACTTTTCACTTTTTCTCGATAAACGACGTTGTTATTATTTTAATCCGCAGTCGCCTATAGTGTACCATCTCTTCATGAGGCAGCACCTAAACTACGTATATCATGCACTTAGAGCAGTAACAAAGCAATTATTAAAGGTCCACTGAGACGGTCACCAAGAAGCCACTGATAAACGTGTTGAGTGTGCAGAACGAATCCTGTTGAGCATTAACCCAGAGTATGACGCCTTGGAACAAAGCCAGTGATTTATCATTAATTTTTAAAAGCACCGTTTTTTGAAATTCGTGGGCATAGAGGTTGTCGCTTGGCGGTGTCGCATGGAACTATTTCTTTAAACCGTGATGTCACGGGTGAGTTGACTGGCAAGGCTTGCTAGAAGCTACCATTCGCTACAGCCACTGCAGCCATGACGTCACGGACACACGTCCGGTAGCTGCGAAAGTCGTCTGCTCGTGCACTGCGCGAGCTCCTCAGGCGCCTCCTCAGGCGGTCAAGCACCGCACGATGGCAGCACCTCCTCGACCGCCGTAAACACCGCCGCTGTGACACCTCCTCCCTCATACCATACGCGAACGACACGGCGGATCGTTAGCACCGATGTCCGAAACAAAGCGAGCTAAAATTTGTTGCCGTCTGGAATACTGAGCGGAATATCAAGTATGAAGCCCTCGTGAGGATCGCTGACTAGCAGGAGGAGTCGGCGACGGCTACAACGCGACTCTCTAGATGTGCCCCTTGTGACGTCACTCGCTCCTCGCGCATGCGCAGCTTGGCTCATCGGGGGCTCCACGAAATGGCTCAGCGACTAGCGTAGTGTTGCTTCCTCAACAAAATAATGCGAAGATGTTTAGTGGCGGTGCGCTGAAAAACAGTAGTAGATTGATTTGCAAATGACACAACATTGGTGAGATGTCTGTATGCTTTATGAACCATTGTTCAGTATATGGTAGTTCAATCAAGAAGGTAAACTTTTCTTAGTTGAAACAAATAATAATTATTATAGTATAATAATAACAGACGCCGCCATAACCTCGGCTAACGACGCAAACCGAGGTCGCCAAGCTCGGTTTGCGATAACCGCGGTTAGGGGTGTAACCATGGTTTGGTCCGCCATGTAGCATGGGCTAACCACGATTTCGTGTAACCGCGGTTACGCTGCGAGAACTGGCAAACTCCTCAGGCGTCCTCAATGAGGACGGGTTGACCCGAGTACACAGGCGGGCGAGCGAGCGCGCGGCAACCGGAAGTTCGTCGAAGTGACGTATTTCTGAGCGGAACTTTGAACTTGCTTGTATTCTTTATTTTTTTATGACTCCCTTCAGCGTACGATTCGACAGGGAAAATTAGAAGTATCATTTTTAATCGCTGATATCTCTGGTGTTGCAGAAGCTAGATCGAAAATTTTTTGCAGGGAGAATGATGAGTGGTTCAACATCTATCAGTGTTATGGCGCTTACACTATCTCTTCCAATAAAAGCTGACTACCATTATCAATGAGGCTGTTAAGATCATCATTGATGCTTTTGTATTTTTTCTAATGCATAACGGGGTCACGTTTTTCTTCGAGAAGTCAGTGCCAATTGCGTAATGTATACAGCCTTAATCAACTACATATTTTTATAAAATCGTGCACGTGAACAACAGCTAATATAACGCAGAAATTAATTTATTGATGTGATTCAATCGACTACTATGCTAATGTACTGATATGGTACATTTTAACTTGTCTATTTACGTAATGTGCGTGTTATACCTGTATGCATGCATTGCAAATATAATCTATTTTCTGTTGCTATTTCAGCTCCATTGTATTTGTTCTGACGAATAAGCTATACAATAGAATTATTTACCGAAGGCACTGTGAAGGATGCCAAACTCGCGATTTCCTCGACCTCTGGCTACGCTTTCAGATGATTAAGTAATGCTATCAAGGCATGAAATTCAACCTTCGGGACGTCTTCCAGTTTCATTGGTATGTCTAGAGTAACTCGGGGAACAACCTGAGCATCGTAGCATGGGCTTTGTGGGAACTTGACAAAATACAACTCACGTGATTACATCTTTGGTGCATTCCTTCACTTGTTTATCGTTCCACCGAGTGCACTGCTTTGCAGATAAGTCCTATCTTTAACCGTGGTTTTATTACGTGATTTAGGGTACTTTACAAGCTTTCCATAGTGTTCAACACGTGCACTGAATTCGCTTCAGCACAACTTGCAGTTTATTGCATTTCGCCTTGCCCGCGAGGCAACGTTACGGCCGCGTGATCAGCTAGGGCTGCTTTTATTTCATGCAAACATTCCAGGGAAACGAAGCCTCCCTTTGCCACGTGGCATGATTTGAATGAAGCGATGAATCTGAAAGGTTAAGTTTGCGGAGTCATGCGCCAACAGTTCTGCAGTACCGTTGTACGGCATTAGCGCAGAAGCTGAAGTGAATACTTGCCTATTTCTGCATTTCCAGAGCAAAGCTAAGTGGGGTAACGTAGTACATGTTTGCTCTTTTTCTAATTGTTTTCCTAGCTCAGACATGGTTATCTCGTGTCGACATGTTCCACAAAGCATGTTAAACTGTATAAAAGAAGGAAAGTTTACCTGATATAAAGTCGGTAGCTAATAAAAAGCGGGTAGGAGACGTCACTCGCACTAGGGATCACAGTGGGCTGATGGATACCAATGCACCTGCATACGTAAACGATTACCGACAATCTACCTGGCACACAGATCCCGGGAATGCAGGGGACATGAGCTTTGACTTCGAGCGTAGGAGGGCAGCCACTCAGTCTTCACGGAGGTTAGTCATCGTCTAGCTCGTCACGCAAGTAGTGCGACAGCATTTACGAGAGGCGAAAATGACGAACTATGCGTCGATCACACTGACGTTTACCGAAGCTCGAAGCCGTGGTCCATGTTGCTGCCTCCGCCATTACAGCCCCTGGTCGAACTCGGGAGCTTTCAGAATTCACGAGTTTCGGCCGAGTTCGCTTGTCATTCATGGCTAACTTACATCCCGGGCGTGATATGTAAATGTAGACACGTTCTCCAAAAACAAAATCGGCGATCATCTCCTCTGCGCTGCCGCTGGGTCGGCTTTGTTCTTCCAGCGGCCGCATTATATTCGCCAGGAACTTCCAGCATCTAAGCTGGGTTTTCTTTACGGGAGTAAAAATGCACGTAAATACTTACTGCTGTAAAACGTTTCAGTCTGCATGCGTTTTTTGAGACAACATACAACTTCCTAAATAACACTTCATTGCCGAAGCCACTGAAATCTCAGCTAATTAGTTCGACTATTGAGATACGTTTGCAGGGCGAAAAAAAAAAGTACCATAGACAAGGCCTAAATATTCTCAACGGCAATACTTTGTTATATACGTCTAAAGAAGTCTGTCTAAAAATTGGTTATAATTAGCTGAAACAAAAGGTACACATGGTCCCCAGAAAGTTCGTAACTTACAGACCTCCTGCCTTTTAAATGTGTGAATGAATTAAGCTTTCTGCTACAGCCATAAAATGAACGTATCTTGACAAATTATTGGTCAGGTTGTAAGGACGCCTATGTATATTTATGAACACATAGAAGAAAATATAAACCGTCCTTAACTAATGGGCAGAAATGTTAGTTCGCTGAGAATAAAATGATGATCACTTTGGTCTTAACGGCACCAAGTTCCGCCTGTGATTTGTTACAGCCTGAAAAAATATTATTACAATCAGCAAGCAAAACCTTGTTGTAATTGTGCGGGTTAATTTCGCAATATATTCCACAGTGATATGCCTGGAAATCTGTAGGAGGCAAAGAATACACAGAGCCGCTGTTCACGTATATAGGCTAGAAAAAGCGAAGCACCTAGAACTGAACCTTAGGGGACACCTGAGGCTATTTCAGCGAAGCGGGAATCATAGATATGAAGAGTGCTTAAACTTTAAGCGGTAAGTGAGCATGGTTACTTTGTCCAAAGCTTTGAAAAAAAAAGCAAAAAAAAATGCTGCCATTATTCTAGTTTTTATCCAGTACAGCGAGAATTGAGTGCGTAAAACAAAGCCGTTACGTTTCGTAAGAAAATGAGAGCTGAAACCAATATCGAGTAAACAATGCTTAAGACAATAAAAAATATACAACAAAATTTTATTAGTTCACAGAGAACAAAAAGAAAAGGAATATTTTTGAAGTTAGATGGTCTCGATGTTGCATCTCACAAATGATAAGTCTGGACCTTGGTTAATGCGGCCTTCACTTAGAATGCTCGTATTTCAGCATGAATGCCAATTCATTGAAATTACTGTATTGTTCTCTGTTTCTTACTGCAGTGATAGGTATTTTTGAGTAAGCCGACTTTTTCCCCGTCTCCATTGTGCACTTGCTTCCATAAAACATCGTTAACGCAACTTGGAAATCGGACAAAAACAGGAAAAAATCATAACACAGCGCGATGAGAGCATTGTTCAGGCTGCATGCAAAAACAGCAGACTACACAAGATGCAAATACTCGGCACATGCTAAAATATTCTTTATTTCATAGTCCCGAAAGGTCAGTAACAACTAAGTGAAGAGCCGAAAAAGTTTCTAAAAGCAAAAAAAAAAAAAAAAAAAAAAAAAACAAACAAAAAAAAAACAAACAAAAAAAAAACCTACGCTCACGTTTTTTCGAGAGTAGGCGTACATCAGGTAGCTCAAATTGTTCCCTTAATCTCATTGCTCGCGGTATTTTCGCCTAGATGCTCCGCGATACTTCGTAGAAGGATGGTCGCTACGCAGTTGTCGCTACACAGCGCCAGCGCTGCCTGCAGGCTACAACAAGACGTATTTTAACGCGTTAACGCGCGCCCTTTCTGTGCTGTTTGCGAGCAACAGGAGTTGATCCGCTCTGTCTGCCGATGTAAAAGCTGAGGAAACGTGGGAAACAAAAACTTCGATTAGTAACTTGAATCAGTGTTAGATAAAAGTTGACATCTTGAAAATAAGGCACCTTCAAGGAGCCCATAAAAAAAAAAGGCGAATTTACGTCACGGCATAGCTTAGCTCTAGATCTCCCTAACGCATGTTTCACTGTTTCTGTTCCCGCAGTAGTTCGATTGTAATTGGGAGACATGTAAGTAATGAGGCTCAACTATGGAAGGTAAAACAAAAACAAAAAACAAACAAACAAGGAGTCACATCAAAACAACGTGCCGTCGTTTGCTAAAACTCCGATCACAACCTTCTTATACGACTGCTCGCCTTCATGCGTGGTAAAGCACAGGTGAAACTCGCGCATGTTTGCTACCTTCTTACATGTTTCTGACTTTTTTCCCTCTTCATTAGCTCGCGTACGACGTTTTTATTTAGCGGTTAACGATATCAAGAAGAAAAAAAGATACGAAACAAAGCGGAATTAGCAAAACGGCGAATTAGCAGCGGCGCGTAGTTAAACAATCGGCGTGAGCCATCATTGGATAACCTTGCTCATTAGCGGTTTCATCTCCATGTAAGAAAGCGGACCTGAGCTTGGTTACGCAACGACAGAGCAACTTCAACTACCCTTCTTGCCTAATGCATTACCCAAGCCGTTCTGCATATAACTGTACCAAGCTCGACCTCGAAAGCGACGAAACGCGAGCGCTCCGCTGAAAGTCAACCTGCATTGCATAAATCGCTCTCTTGCGTTCCATTGAACGCACGGCACAGATCGCAAAACGCGTATGTAATCGAAAGCAGAAGCCCGACATGCTACGCACGTCATCCTGATTGGCTCGGAACGCTCTTATTTATGAGAGTACTACGGTGGACAGCTTTTAGAAGGGAGTGTATACGTTTGCTGCTTTCCCGGCCGTCAGCAGAAAGAATCTTGGCGAAGCTCCCTTTATTCGTGTACATTACATGCACTGACCCCGAGCTTGCGGCCAATATCCTTAATCTTTCGCGATTGATATATGGAACACTTGTTTGTGAGACTTTCTTACGCAGAATTATGAAATCACAGCAGCTATCCAAACCCTTGTTACAAGCAAAGCAACATGAAATGACGGGATAACTGTGAGCACTGACAGAGAACATCTACTGTCTTGGACCAGCCCTCCCAACAATATATAATCACGCTATTAACGAAGGCATTCATCCTCTAGATATTTTTAAAATCGCTAGAGCTGTACCAGTTCACAAACGAGGGGAAAATATTGATCCAGACAGTTACCGTCCAATACTGGCTCTGAGTATCATTAATGCTGTGTTCAAAAAAACATTGCAAAATAACTAAGCCATCACTTGGAGAGAGAAAAATTTATAATTCCCTCTGAGCATGACTTCAGGAACAGCATGTCTACATCCACAGCAGTAATGACATCGTCTGAAGACTTATGTTCGTGTTTGCATAATAATTAAATGGATAGATTTATTCCTAGACTTGAAGAAAACGTTTGAAACAGTTAATTATACAATAATTATAGAGCAATATAGTTTCAGGAATTTTGCTCTTGATTTCTTTGCTAGTTACCTCACCAACAAAAAAAAAATGTTTTCAACTCAAATGCTTAGTATGATCTCGCAGATCTATTTGTGCTCGAGTTCCCCAAGGTTAAGCTTTATGCCCTGGGCTATTTGCACTTTGCGTTAAAGACTTACCCCTGTGTTTGTCGAATTTCAGTAAGGTGATGCATAGTATTGACACTGCGAAAGTTTTTACAGGCAGCACTTTGACGGAAACTGAGCTGAAGACAAATGAGCTACGTCACACCTCCACGTCATTTGAAGCTTACAAACTGACAACGAATGCTGCTAAAACAAAGTATACGTTATATAGATCAAGACACAAGGGTCTCATAGATACTAAATTACATATTTGTCTTGATAATGTTGCAATTGAGCGAACTGAAGCTTTTAGGTCCCTCGGTGTAACCTTAACATCAACCTTAATTGGCAAAACACATTCACCCTTTGTGCTCTAAGCTTGCGTCCACTAGTTACATCCTATTTAAGACATGGAGGTTGCCGCGCATATATGTGATGAAAATTATTTACTTTTCTCTTTTTTAATTGTCATTTAACATACTGCGGTGAATCATGGGTTACCACAACAAGTCTTACATCGATCAAATCTTTTCTTTGCAGAAAATATCACTGCGTCCAGAAACATACCCCAAGAGTTATCATCCTGAGCCCTATAGTTCAATAGGCAACAGATTTTGCAGTTTCCATTCTCATATGAAATGAATATCGCGATGGTTCTAACATTTCACGAAATAATGCCTCGTAATACCTCCTTTCAAATAGCCTTTTTCAGTTATATAGAAGGAGTACTAGGCATACAAACAATACTAAATTTATTTACCGTGAAACCCGAAAGACCTACGGACACTGCCTAATTGAGTATAACGGGGCGTAAGTACGAAATACTGTGCCAGTTGAAATTAAAATAGCCAGGAAATTCCTCTTCTTTATCAATCGCTTCTATTTTTTTAAATATAGAGAGGTAGATTTGCTTATTATGTGCCATTGTTTAACATTTATGCGGACTTTCTGTATATTTTTGGTTGAAACAACTTGTAAAATGGGCTTCTACTAGCTAATAAACACACTAAAAATGCCTGCAGGCGCTCCGAATAGAAACAAAGAACCGATTGGACGGTCGCAAGTGGCAGCCCGCTTCGCGGCGCGCGGCAGCGGGTCTCCGAAGCGCTTTTTAAATGCAATACTTTTCTATCCTGGCCACTTGGTGCGATGACCGTGTGCCTATTTCGCTCAGACGCTTTAGCAGCTTATGCGTCAAAGAGTATCTTGATTCATTCGCTCCGTGCTTATTTATTTGCGCAAAACTCAAAGGCGCAACACTATTTCACTTCTCGGTGGATACCTCAAACGCACCGTCCGAGCGGAGAGGAGCCGAAGTAGAAATGAGACGCCTTTGAATGCGGTAGGTCTTTCGTCTAATTCATTTAACATACTCTATTACTCCAGACACCGAAATCGACTGTGATTTTCAATTTTGTATTTCTGTTCCATTCGTTAGTCTTTGAAAGACGTCCTCGGATCAAGTTCAGTCAGGCGAGGGTCGGGGTGTGCTCTGCACAAGGGCACACGTCTTTATAATAAGCGCTATGGCTCTTCTCAACTGAAAGACACAACAAATACAACTCTGTGAGTTCAGATCGTCACCTGGTACGGTTGAAATATCTTTTTTACTTTTGAGATGAGTACTACTAAAGCGTTAATACATTATTGGGCAGAGAGATAGTTCAAAATGCTTTATGTGCGGTTTTATTTCGCGAGGGTCTTACAAAAGGACTACAAGTGGTGATCGGAAATTCCCTTAGGACAATTCATGTTAAAAATTCAGTTGTTGCGCTTGAACGTAAACTATGTGAATTTTATATTAAACCCCTGGCTATCCTATAAAGCTCCTTAGAAATTCATTTTCTCTTCAAATTCATCATGGTTTGTATAACTAAGGAATAACTCGTAGTGTGCAGGTTTAGCAGCCAACGCTTAACTGCAGACTGCTATATTTCTATGGGTCAGCGCACTACACTGGCGATCGATGCACAACAACAGTCAGGAAAACTTTCTTATAGTTTAAATGTGCGGTCGGCTTATGGAATCCTGTGCAGGTTTGGGTTCGGCCGAGCTGGTCTGTATAATTAGTTGAACTTTTCAACCTCTCTAATGCCGCCTGAAAGCTTTGGCTTCAGATCATTGCTTAGAAGTGGCCGTTCACCGAGTTTCAATTCCATTCACAGGCGGAGCCTGACGACGTACAAACAATCAAGCGTCACTTAGCTGAAGCAATGCCTTGTTTTGTTTGTCACCCCGTGCATAAAGAAGTATAGTTTTGAGGCTCTTGCGGATTGCTACTCACCTATCGAATATTCTAATTAAAATTGAGGGCTTGAGGTCCAAAAATGAGCTTTGCCATATTTTGGTCTGGTTTGATTTGTGTTACTTAATATTTTAAAGCGACTCAGACTATGAGAGACGCTTTCGCCACAATTTGGTCTGTGATATGAGAGAGTATAAAATGGCTATACCTGTTTCTAGAACTTTATGCCATGTTTGTTCGTTAGCAACAGTATCAGCCATTGCGGCCCTTGGCTTAGCTCTGCACGCATAAAATAAAGCACGCATGCGGCGAAGCATGGTCACTGAACTTCTCAAAATAGATTTTAGTGCAACAGAGCGTTAATTTTTTCAAAGAGTTGAAAACCAGGTTCCACACAGGGCCATGGTATACTGGAGAATGCTATTCATGACAGCACACAATTTTTTGCCGCCTGTTTGTCACAATTTCGCAAGAAAATTATTTGTCTAACAGTTTTTCCTCTTGCAACTTACTGTACAGAATTTCTTTTTTTTTTTTTTTACCAGTGCCAGTGCGATTCATGAATAGCCTGGTTAGGAATAGTTTATAACTTACAAAATGCGATAATACGAAGAGGTTCAAAGCGTTATGCTGCTGTAATGCTACAATCCTTTTCATGTTCTCCTAAGCAAAAATATAACATAATAGCTACGAAAGTCATCCAAAAAAACAGCGCGAACAAACGGGGATGACAGGAAGAAACAACAGGAACAAGCGCTGACTCTCAACTAAAGTTTAATCACAGAAAACACATTTATATAAGGTACACAAACAATAAAACACCAAAACCAGACCGCACGTGTTACTCTGTGATGTCCAGATATGCAACTTCGCAGTCACGCAGGAGCAGGGAAGGTTTGCTGACACGCAATCTTTCTTTCTTAGCCATATTATACGCCTCGATGATTTCCCTGGTCAACTGGTCGGAGTGTTTGTACAAAATGTCAGTAAAATGAAAAGATGGAAAACATGATTGACACTCACGGCAATGATCAACTAGATTAGTGGGGTGATTAGATTCTAATGAGTTGAGATGGTCTCTGAGGCGTGTGCTAATACATCAATGTATATCTGACCACAGGACAAGGAAATTTTATAAACTACCCCTTTGGAGCACGGCACAAATCTTTTATCGTGTTTAACAGCACAAGACGCTACTGATTTATTAGGATTGCGGGACTTATTTTCTACCACTGAACAAATTTTATTGAGCTTATTAGGGGCCGAAAAAACAACATCAACTTCATACCTATGGGCAACATTTTTAAGACCATGAGAAAGGCGATGGACATATGGAAGGACTGCGAACTTTCTCCGTTTCTGTTCTTTCTGTGAAGGCGGCAGCAATGCCGGCGATTTAAGCTTTTTGATTATTTTATTGCAGCCCAAAGTTATAAGCTCAGCTGGATACCCTGCTTCCCTAAGTCTCTTAGCCTGGTTATCGAAACTTTGTTTCATAACATGGTGACAGGATTTTGACAACGCAGAAGACAATGATGAAACAACAATTCCATATTTCACTACCTTAGAATGATGCGATTTATAGTTCAGCAGCGGTTTATTGGCCCGTGGTGCGTAATTCCAACACATATGCCCCTTCTCTTCAGTCAGACACAAATCTAAGAATTGAATCTTGTTATCAACCGGTACCTCAGTGGTGAACTGCAAACCCCGCGAATTAGCTTTGAATACTTCTAACACTGTAGACATGTGCCTAGCAAAGTCCGCTTTTTCAATGAGAATCAAAAAATCATCAACGTATCTGAAAATTTGGGACTGTGTCCCAACCAAATCTTTCTGGATACCTCGATCCACAAATGACAAAAAAATTTCACTAAGAGCAGGCGCTACTCTAGACCCAAAACAAACGCCCGCTTTCTGGGTATAGAGTGTGCCTTCCCATTCAACAAAGGTAGAGTTCACATAAAACGACAACAGCTCAAGGAACCCAGACACTGAAATACTGCAAACACTTATGAATTGTTCCTCATCATTGTCCGAAGTGATGCAATCAAAAACAGCAGTCATCATTTCCTTGTGCGGCAGCGAGTAGAACAAATCTACCACGTCTATGCTAAAAGCTGAGCATGAGCCTGGGCTTTGCTCCTGTAACAACTTGACGACACACTCAGAGTTTGGTACCTTAAAAGGATCATTAATAGATAAAGCTGCCAAATGTTTCTGTAAATAGCCAGAAATTTTGTTTCATTTCATTTCAGAAATTTTATTTTATCACATAGTAACACGTGCGGTCTGGTTTCGGTGTTTTATTGTTTCTGTACCTTATATAAATGTGTTTTCTGCGATTGAACTTTCGTTGAGAGTCAGCGCTTGTTCCTGTTGTTTCTTCCTGTCGTCCCCGTTCGTTCGCGCTGTTTTTTTGGATGATGTATCACCAACTCGCCCGCTTAACTATCCTGTTAGCTACGAAAGCTTGCTTAAAACGTCCAACATAAACAGCTGAGTGAATACAACGAACGAAGGAATTCCGGCCTCGGCGGCCGCTTTTCGATGGAGGCGAAAAGCAAGGCGCCCGTGTGCTGTGCGATGTCAGTGCACGTTAAAGAACCCCAGGGGGTCGAAATTTCCGGAGTCCTCCACTACGGCGTCTCTCATAGCCTGAGTCGCTTTGGGACGTTAAACCCCACCAACGAACAACGAACGAACAACGAAGGAAGGCTGCCCATGCGCCGAAGGTCAGGCACGGAGGGGTTTCGCACG
>NC_139344.1:61518406-61545906 GCF_055883805.1 Amblyomma maculatum
ACAGACAGACAGACAGACAGACAGACAGACAGACAGACAGACAGACAGACAGACAGACAGACAGACAGACAGACAGACAGACAGACAGACAGACAGACAGACAGACAGACAGACAGACAGACAGACAGACAGACAGACAGACAGACAGACAGACAGACAGACAGACAGACAGACAGACAGACAGACAGACAGACAGACAGACAGACAGACAGACAGACAGACAGACAGACAGACAGACAGACAGACAGACAGACAGACAGACAGACAGACAGACAGACAGACAGACAGACAGACAGACAGACAGACAGACAGACAGACAGACAGACAGACAGACAGACAGACAGACAGACAGACAGACAGACAGACAGACAGACAGACAGACAGACAGACAGACAGACAGACAGACAGACAGACAGACAGACAGACAGACAGACAGACAGACAGACAGACAGACAGACAGACAGACAGACAGACAGACAGACAGACAGACAGACAGACAGACAGACAGACAGACAGACAGACAGACAGACAGACAGACAGACAGACAGACAGACAGACAGACAGACAGACAGACAGACAGACAGACAGACAGACAGACAGACAGACAGACAGACAGACAGACAGACAGACAGACAGACAGACAGACAGACAGACAGACAGACAGACAGACAGACAGACAGACAGACAGACAGACAGACAGACAGACAGACAGACAGACAGACAGACAGACAGACAGACAGACAGACAGACAGACAGACAGACAGACAGACAGACAGACAGACAGACAGACAGACAGACAGACAGACAGACAGACAGACAGACAGACAGACAGACAGACAGACAGACAGACAGACAGACAGACAGACAGACAGACAGACAGACAGACAGACAGACAGACAGACAGACAGACAGACAGACAGACAGACAGACAGACAGACAGACAGACAGACAGACAGACAGACAGACAGACAGACAGACAGACAGACAGACAGACAGACAGACAGACAGACAGACAGACAGACAGACAGACAGACAGACAGACAGACAGACAGACAGACAGACAGACAGACAGACAGACAGACAGACAGACAGACAGACAGACAGACAGACAGACAGACAGACAGACAGACAGACAGACAGACAGACAGACAGACAGACAGACAGACAGACAGACAGACAGACAGACAGACAGACAGACAGACAGACAGACAGACAGACAGACAGACAGACAGACAGACAGACAGACAGACAGACAGACAGACAGACAGACAGACAGACAGACAGACAGACAGACAGACAGACAGACAGACAGACAGACAGACAGACAGACAGACAGACAGACAGACAGACAGACAGACAGACAGACAGACAGACAGACAGACAGACAGACAGACAGACAGACAGACAGACAGACAGACAGACAGACAGACAGACAGACAGACAGACAGACAGACAGACAGACAGACAGACAGACAGACAGACAGACAGACAGACAGACAGACAGACAGACAGACAGACAGACAGACAGACAGACAGACAGACAGACAGACAGACAGACAGACAGACAGACAGACAGACAGACAGACAGACAGACAGACAGACAGACAGACAGACAGACAGACAGACAGACAGACAGACAGACAGACAGACAGACAGACAGACAGACAGACAGACAGACAGACAGACAGACAGACAGACAGACAGACAGACAGACAGACAGACAGACAGACAGACAGACAGACAGACAGACAGACAGACAGACAGACAGACAGACAGACAGACAGACAGACAGACAGACAGACAGACAGACAGACAGACAGACAGACAGACAGACAGACAGACAGACAGACAGACAGACAGACAGACAGACAGACAGACAGACAGACAGACAGACAGACAGACAGACAGACAGACAGACAGACAGACAGACAGACAGACAGACAGACAGACAGACAGACAGACAGACAGACAGACAGACAGACAGACAGACAGACAGACAGACAGACAGACAGACAGACAGACAGACAGACAGACAGACAGACAGACAGACAGACAGACAGACAGACAGACAGACAGACAGACAGACAGACAGACAGACAGACAGACAGACAGACAGACAGACAGACAGACAGACAGACAGACAGACAGACAGACAGACAGACAGACAGACAGACAGACAGACAGACAGACAGACAGACAGACAGACAGACAGACAGACAGACAGACAGACAGACAGACAGACAGACAGACAGACAGACAGACAGACAGACAGACAGACAGACAGACAGACAGACAGACAGACAGACAGACAGACAGACAGGTGGACGGACGGACGGGCGAACGGGCAGCGGGCGGGCGGGCTGGCAGGCAGTCAGGCAGAAGAACGGAAATGCAGCGATGGTATAAACCAAACTGAAAGGATAAAGGAGTGAAATGCCTACCTATAGAAATTGAGGTAGTCAAGTTTCAGTGGTGCTCGAACCCTCTCTCCGCGCGTCAGAAAGTCGCGTGCCATGGTGTCGTTCGCATAATTTGACTTCACGATAGCATACTGACCGTAGACTCTTCCGGAATATTTTGCACTGTCCGACAAAAAAAAAATGAAGCCCCCGAACACAATAAAGACAACTCAAGGCAGCATCTTCTCACGTATGCAGAAGGCAAGCAAGCGTTCTTTGCATATTACTGAGCGATGAAGGACTTTGTTTTCCATAGGCATTATTATTCGTAAAAGAATAATGCTGCAGAACTCTCATAAGCATATTTTATCGTATATATGTATGACCTGCAAACATTTCAACGCGTTACTAAGGTTCCAAGCATGCGAACGATTTTATATTATTTTATTGATGACTTCCTTTATCTACGCTCCCTTTAATGTTATTTACAAACTCACTGACGCGCGTGTAAAAACAAATACATAAAAAAAAAGTTCGATCTATCAGCCGGAAGCTCAGTCAGAACTGTGCCAAGGCAGTTTTTACCAACGTGATCACAACGTGGACGAATTTAAACTATTCATTCTCGGTAAGGCCTCAAATCTGTATTAGAAAAGGAGAGAGTCCCTAATCGATACAAATAAGCCTCTCAACCAGCAAAGATTAAAGCCTCCAAAAGAAACTTCTACTCCCTGCGGTATGTTCTATTGCATACGTGATCCTTCAATACGTTTTTCAGCTGGACATGAGCGACGGGGAAAATAAGACCAAAAGAAAAACGCGGCACACCCGCTTTCCTCGTACCATATATCGCGTTTTACTCGTTTCCTAGATTTTTGTGCTTTTATTTACATTTACATTTTAGTCTGCCTCCTTTGATAATGTTTTTAGTGACCCCTTGCTTCCTAGCTGTCTCTTCCACCTCATTTTTCCCCTTTCTTCTGGGATTGCCTGACATGTAACACGCCCTTATGTCCCATTCTCCTCTTAAGCCTCTGCTCGGTTTCTTTTCTAACTATTGCTTTTCAGGTAAATCCAACTGCCCTTTCCAATCCAACCTTGCACTCTTATCCATTCTTCGTATCCTCCTCTTCATCAGTCTTTCCTGCTCGTAGCAAAGTCCCCATTCAACTTTTTAAATGATCACTGCACTTGGCCAGAGAACATTGGCTAGTGGACTGAAGCTCCTCCTCGACTTTTGTTCATTCAGGTTTATGTTGTAAAAGTGCACATATTACGAAAAGGAAAACGCGATCGCGTGCAGAACTGCGCTAGACGTGCGCCTGTAGCGTTACTAAAGAATGATGCGCCATGTGATTGTGCTTGCGTAGGGTCATGACTCCGGTCTCAGAACGGTGGTTCCGGGTGAAAAAATCCATGCGCAATTTACGCTATTGTGCGCAATGTGTGGAACCTTTCGCGAGAAATTGTAGCGTATACTTTGCGTATCCCTGGTCCAATCTGATATGCCGGCATTCGCTCTGTGAAACAACTGTATTAAGCGGCGCTGAAAAAGCATTTAGCGCCTCCAAGCGTGCATTGAACGCTTGCGTCCGCAACCTTCGGTAGCGCATGGTGGTGAAAGCTTTATCGAGTGCACGATCAAACACCGTTTGAAGCTAGTAAATTAAGGCACATCTATTTAGGTTAAAGGGGCTTAGTGCCGTTTATTTCTGCAAGAAGGCTACCAAAAATAAATTAGATTAGCTGGCCTCTTTGTTCGCCTTTCTGGCATCGTGATTTTAACGCCGCAAATTTCAGGCTCTCATTCAGCGGAGAACCCAGCGGCGCAACCACTGCGTGAGGAGAAATTCAAGATTGGTCGAAATAGTTTGACGTCACACGTGGAGCGGCAGAATTGAAAAGTAACCTAATTGTGCTAAGAGGAAAATGTACGTAGGGTGAGATGGGAATCAAAACTAGGATTCCGAGTCAGCACGCTACGCTGGCACGTTTCCATAGCTTGGTCAAGAGGGAGTGTGGGTAGCTAACGTGGTAGCTAACGAATGCATGCGGCTAAGTACGCGTGAGATGACAGTATTGAGGAACTAAACGCCATCTCGCGCTTCACCGCATTGGCGCAGTAGTTAGGGCGCTCGACTACTCAGCTAGAAGACCCGGGTGCGAGCTGGGCCGCGACAGCATCGTGTCTATGGGGGCGAAACACAAAGTGCCTGTTTACTGTGTGATGTCAATGCATGGTAAAGAACCATAGATGGTCGTAATTATCCCGAGTCTGCCACCACGCAATCGCACATAGTCTCAGTAGTTTTGGGATTTTAACCTCCCCCTGCCCCCCCCCCCTTCCTCCTGTGAAAAAAAAAACGTCGTTTCTGAGCCGAGCATAAAATCACTGAACTGTTCGAGATTAGAATTGTTGTGTGTTGCGTTGGTTTTATGGCGCATAAGCAACTAAGGCTATCATGCGCCAAGAGCAGGGTTAATATATATGTTTTGGCTTCGAAAGAGGAAATGGATGTTAAAAATTCATAGGTTGTTTAGTAACTTTGCTTCTTGTAAGAACCTAAAAATCGACGCCAAGTCTACAATTGCTCTTTCTCTTAAAAATAAAGTGAGGTAGAATGGGATGGTATGATTGTAAAATAAAGTAAAATGTTTTCTCCGTAGTGCCTCAAGTTTAGCATGTAATTAGAATGTGGTTTACAGGGTGTATCTCACCGCATTCTTCACAGGTCGGTTTATTATGTTTCATCAGTAGAAAGGTGTGTGTAAGATGCCTATGTCCAATACGAAGACGGCATACAGAAATATGTCGACGTCCGCATAGGCGTTGGTGGCACGTCGCCGTGACTTATGGGTAGCGTAGCATCCAACATTGTTGTGACGGGATGACCGCAGACTAGCTGGAATGGCGCAAGACGGATTCTGTAAAACGTATTGTATGCAAAAGTTGCATACGGAAGGACTTCATCCCACGTGCGATGCTCAACGTCGACGTACATGGAAATCATGTCTGCAAGTGTTCTATTGAGGCGTTCAGTCAGTCCGTTTGTTTGTGGATGGTAAGCAGTAGTCCTACGATGACTTGTGCGGGTAAGACTGAACAGAGCCTGCATTAGTTCAGCTGTAAAGGCTGTACCGCGGTCAGTGATAATAACCGATGGGGCACCGTGGCGCAGTACGATGGTCTTGAGAAAAAACTGGGCTACTTCTGCAGCAGTTGCACGGGAAAGTGCCTGTATCTCGGCATATCGCGTTAAGTAGTCCGTCGCCACTACTATCCATCTGTGCCCTGATGCGGACGTTGGGAAAGGGCCCAGGAGATCCATACCCACTTGCTGGAAAGGGGCTGTTGGCGGAGGTATCGGCTGATGGACACCCGCAGGCTTCAGCGGAGGTGTCTTTCGCCGCTGGCAATCTCGGCATGTTCTCACGTAGTGCTGGACTGAAGGCAGCAACTTAGGCCAATAGCACTTTCGTCGAATGCGTGTTAATGTTCGCGTGACTCCTAAATGACCAGCCGAAGGCGCATCGTGACATGCGTGCAAGATTTCTGGCCGGAGGTCGGACGGCACAACGAGAAGAAAGGTTTCCTTGTTGTGCTGAAAGTTTCTCTTATATAGGACGCGATTGCGAATGCTGTAGGAGGATAAACCCCGTGCGAAAGCACGTGGGACAGCTACATCAAGGCCTTCGAGGTGCTCAATAAGCGGGCGTAAACCGGGGTCAGCCCGTAGAGGCTGGGCCATGTCGGTGGTCGTGACTACAGCAAGAAACGGGAAGTCGCTGTTTTCGCTGTCGGGAGAGGCAGTATCAACTGGTACGCACGCGACAAGCAATCGGCGTCGTTGTGCTTACGGCCGCACTTGTATACAACCGTAATGTCGTACTCTCGAAGACGGAGGTTCCACCTTGCAAGTCGTCCAGAGGGGTCTTTGTGGTTGGCTAGCCAGCATAACGAATGGTGGTCGCTCACAGCCATAAAAGGTCGGCCGTAAATATAGGGTCAGAACTTAGTTATGGCCCAAACTACCGCGAGACATACCTTTTCCGTGGTTGAGTAGTTCGCCTCTGCTTTTGAAAGAGAGCGACTTGCGTAAGCGATAACTTTCTCAATGCCATTTTGCCACTGAATCAGAACGGCACCGAGTTCGAAATTACTAGCATCAGTATGAATATCCGTAGCAGCGTTTTCATCAAAATGGGCAAGTATCGAGGCGGCCTGCAGTCACCGGCGCAACTCGTTGAAAGGATCCTCTTGATCATCTTGTCACGCAAAAGGAACATTGTTTCGGGTAAGACGCGTAAGAGGCTCGGCAATCACTGAAAAATTCTCTACGAAACGCCTGTAATAGGCACAAAGACCCCAAAACCTTCTAACGGACTTTTTGTCGGTTGGGCGCGGAAAATTTTTCACAGCAGCAGTCTTGTCGGGATCTGATTTCACGCCCTCAGAACTAATAACATGGCCAAGAAAGCGGAGCTCCTGGAATACGAAATGGCATTTCTGTGGTTTTATCGTGAGTTGGGCTGAACGCAGCGCCTGTAGTACCATTCGCCGTTGGTCAAGGTGCTCTTAAAAACTATCCGCGAAAATGACGACATCGTCGAGATACACTAGGCACGCTTGCCACTTCAGACCAGAGAGAACGGTATCCATCATTCGCTGGAAGGTTGCTGGCGCAGAACAGAGACCGAAAGGAAGCACTTTAAATTCATAAAGGCCGTCGGGGGTGACGAACGCTGTTTTCTTTCTGTCCCTTTCGTCCACTTCTATCTGCCAGTAGCCATTCTTGAGGTCAAGCGACGAGAAATATTTTGCATTGCGTAACCGGTCCAATGCGTCATTGATACGTGGGAGCGGGTATACGTCCCGTTTCGTTACCTGATTTAACTTACGATAATCGACGCAGAAACGCAAGGTGCTATCTTTTTTTTTCACCAGCACTACAGGCGACGCCCAGGGGCTGGTAGACGGCTGCACCATGTCTTCGGTAAGCATTTCCTGCACCTGGCTTCGAATAGCTTCTCGTTCCGTTGACGACACTCGGTATGGGTGTTGGGCAATCGGCTTGGTCTCCGCGTCAACCATAATGCGGTGTTTGGCTACTGGGGTACGCCCAACTTTCGAAGACGTTGCAGAGCATCCAGCAAATTCCTGAAGGAGGTCAAGGAGTCGCCGCCGCTCAACCACCGACAGATTGGGATTAATGTCCACAGTTGAAAGAATGTCGGGTGCCATACATCTGGCTTCCGACGGCGGCGCCAGAGTACAGATGTTCCCTGGCTCAATAAAGTCGGCAACATACGCGATGGCCGTTCTTTTCGCAATGTGCTGAAACTCGGTCCCGAAACTCATAATCCAGAGCTTCGCACAACCGTTCCGCATACGAACAAGTCATCTTGCAGAGCAGATCCCTTTCTCAAGAAGCAGGCCCACGTTCGTCTCTGCCAGTACGTCTCGGTCGCATGGTGAGTCGCTTTCTACCAAGAGCATAATGCCGCACCGTGGCGGGACCGTAACGTCAGCAGCTGTAATACGTAAGGCGGGCGTTGATGAACCGTCGACGCTAGATCTCGCAATGGCTTGGCTCGGCGAAAACGTCACTCGTGATTCTTGCAAATTAATTATCGCACCATTAGCCTGTAAGAAGTCCAAGCCGAGTATAACGTCTCGCGAACAGTGGGTAAGAACAACGAAGTCGCAAACATAAATAAATCCGTCAATTGCAATTCTTGCAACGCATCTTCCAGCCGGGGAAATAAGGTGTCCCCCTGCAGTGCGGATCTGAGGCCCAGTCCACTCAGGTAAAACTTTCTTCAATTTCCTGGCTAACCTACTGGTCATAACTGAATAGTCCGCCCCCGTTTCAACTAAAGCTGTAATGAGAAAATTGTCGATAGAAACCGGTATGTCCGAAACTGCGCACTCAGGTTCATCGTTACATGACGCCGTCTGATAGCTGTTATCTTGTACTAAACTTGATGGAGGATGTTCAGCACCTCGCTCGTCAGCGGCCTCACCTCCGCAGGTCAGGTCGCTGTTCCTAGTTTTCCCGAAGGCTCGGGAAGCGGGGGCTCGTCGAGCGGCTAATGCGGTATCTAGAGGGCCGTGGACTTCGAGAAAGATAACGGGAAGAGGTAATGACACGGGACCCGTATTGTGGGACGCCTGGAGAATTCGTATGCGTCCACAGGTACTCCTCGATTTCGGGTGGTCGTTCACCACTCCGGGGACACCGTGCACGCGGATGGAAGCCACGAAGTCCGGCGCGGCGGTACGGACAGAATCTTAACATGTGACCGGCCTCACCACAGTGGTAACAAAGGGGCCGATTGTCAGGGCACGCCAGACGTCAGTCCTCTGAAATCGTGTCTCGGCTAGAAGAGGAGGATGGCGTGGGCTTGGATCAAGAGTAGGGGGTTCACTCTGGCTCTGGGAGCGTCGTACCCACTATGGTGCTGGTTTGGATGAGGCACAGTGGGGTTCATTTTTGGAGGATCACAGAGGTTAATGCTGCTGAAGCACGGACGCGTACGTTGGCACACTCGGTGGCGGTGGCTGCACACCAGGCACAGACGGTTCCGGGACGGCTTGCCTCACTTCTTCGCGAACGACCTCCGCGAGCGATGGAAGCCTCGACGACGACGTTAGACAATGTAGCTGAATGTGTCTCAGCTCTTCTCTGACCACAGATCGAATAAGCTCCCTTAAGGCATCATCAGAACCGTTGAAGCCGGTACCATAGACGACAGGTGACATGGCGGACACGTTACGGTTATAGTGCTGAGCCCTGTGTCGAAGTGTTTGTTCTATCGTGGTGGCCTCCGTTATAAAATCTGATGCCGTTCCAGGTGGATTGCGCACAAGCCCAGCAAATAGTTCTTGTTTCACCCCGCGCATTAGGTGGCGCACTTTCTTCTCCTCTGACATATTTGGATCAGCACGCCTAAAAAGGCGGATCATGTCCTCGTAGTACATTCCAATACTTTCGTTAGGGGCTTGGATGCGAGATTGCAGCGCCGACTACGCACGCTCTCTTCGGTCGTTGGCGGTGTAGGTCGCCCAACAGCTGGCGACGAAAGAGGTCCCATGTTGATAGCGTCGTTTCCGCGCTGAATCTTCGAGAGCAAAGTAGACATTAAAGAGCTTCCTTTGCTCATCCCAGCCGTTGTAATTGGCGACCCGTTCGAATTGGTCCAGCCAGTCTTCAGCGTCCTCATAAAGCTCGCCATGGAAGGACGGCGGCGTTCGAGACTGGAGGACGACGAACTAGGGTATTGACTCTCCGTTAGCCGCAATGTTCGTGTTGGATCTATGCATGTTTGCCACAGGCGTGCAGGAAAGAGGCCCGAAATCTGGCGACTGACCTCGAAGGCGGGGGCTGTAACTACGATGGACCGGTGTCAGATCCGTGGTGGCTCCCGGTTGCCCTTGAGGGGTTTAACTCAGCAAAAAAGGGAAATCGTACCCCGCACCTCCACCAGAAAATGTAACGAGTCCAAGGCAGCGAACACTGAACCGATCAGTTCCACACACTATACTGTTTTGTTCTCTTCTCGGTTCCGCGAGGCACGCGGCAATATCACTTCCATAAAACGTTGTTGATGCGTGCTCGATTTTTATCCTCCTTGTACGGGCGTTATCAGGCTCAACTTATTTTCTTGGTTGTTCCATATACACTGCCACTTAGCCTTCTGTTTATCTTGTATTAATTTAATGCAATCTTTATGTGGCATGCTTACTTTCTGAATCGATTTGTTACCGCTTAGTGCAGCGCATGTGTCTGCTCTTTCATTTCCGTCAATGCCTACGTGACTTGGGACCCAACAGAATACTATGTTATGTCCTTGTGTCGTGATCATTTTTACATTATGTATTATGTCAGCAAGAAGAAGCATGACAGCATTTCTAAAATTTAAAGCCATGAGTACACACAACGAATCCGTCTAGATGGCACGGTTCTGAATGGCCTCATTTATTATTTTTTGTACAGCTTTCAGTATAGCATGATTCAACTGTAAAAATTGATACACACTGAGGAAGCCTAATTGTTTGTTCCCACTTTTCCTCCACTACAGCGCAGCCAACATAAGTAGAAGTTTTTTATCACAATTTTTGTATTTTTCTTTCACTGTGCGAAATTTTTGTATTATATGCTTTTTACGAATTTGGTTTTTGTTGGAGTGTGTTAGAGCGAGGTAACAGGCTGTTGGAAGTTTGTACCATGGGTACAGAGGGCTGTTTTTGGGGCAGAATTAGGCAAGGTGCCCAGAATTTCCAGTTCACGGCAAATGTCTTCGAAACGCATTATGAGTGGCCTCGTTGCTTTGTGGTTCATTTGTGAAACTTACTCCTGAGCGGCATATTGTTACTATTGGATAGCAGAGGTGTTTATTCTGGGACTTTATTCTAAGGACATTAGCACACGTGAGTAAAGCCCTCCTATATTTCAGCGGAGGCTCATTTGTCTCCACATATAGACAGGGGATGTTCTGTAAGCGCCACAAGAAAGGCGCAAACCTAAGTTATGTACCGGGTCCAATTTCCTTAGATATGATGGTCTAGCTGATTCGTAGACTATGAACCCGCAATTCAAGCTGGACCGCACAACAGATCGATATATATGCAGAAGACATGCCTTAACAGACCCCCAGTGTTTCCATGAGAGAGCCTTCAGTATGTTTAGAGATTTCATGACTTTCCTTTTTAGAATGTTTATGTGAGGCAAAAATGCAAGTTTTCTGTCGAATGTTACACTCAAAAATTTGTGCTCTCGCTTTACTGGCCACTCAATTCCATTAAAGTGTAGCTTCGTATCGATCTGCATGCCTCGTCTAAGCGAGAACATTACTGCCACTGTCTTCTGCGGGGAAAATTTGAACCCGTTTTTATCAGCTCATGAGGCTAATTTATTTAGTGTTAATTGTGCTTGTCTTTCACAAATTGATATGTTTGATGATGTGCAGGCTATTTGAAGGTCGTCGACATACAGCGAGAACATAATGAATTTTGGGATTACCTCGCTAATAGAATTCATTTTACAACAAACAATGTTGTGCTTAAAATGCACCCCTGAGGTACCCCCTTCTCTTAAATAAAGTTCCACAACAAGGTGGCACCGAGACATACTTGATATGAACGCACTGATAGGATGCCTAAATCTACTATATTGCGTAGGATTCTGAACCTCCAAGTCATGTCGTATGCCTTTTCCATGTCAAAGAAAACCACTAGACAGTTTTGTTTGTGTATGAAGGCTTCCTGAACAGTATTTTCAAGGAGCACTAAATGGTCGGTCGTTGCGTATCCTTTTTTTAATTCCACATTGATTCATATTAAGCAGTTTATGCGATTCTAAAATCATAGTGATATGGTCCATAAGGTCCCGAAGAATCGGACACAACTGAACTGAACTGAACTGAAAACGATGGTTGGTCGGATACTTAAAACACTTTCAAAATATTTTACTCGACAGCTAGTCAGAGCTATGGGCCTATAACTACCAGCTGAGATGGGTGGCTTTCCAGGTTTTATAAACGGAACAATAACAGTCTTTGTCCAAGACACTGAGAGTTTTTCTAGAGTCCAAATTTAAAAGCAAAAAAAAAAAAAAATCACAAGTGCCTCTACGGAGGATTCGGATAAATGAGCTAGAATTTCATAGTGAATTTCGTCAGACCCAGGCCCAGTCTTTTTTTTTTTCAGTAGCTAGGACAGTCTTTACTTCTTTGAATGTAATAAAACTATATTGTACGGTTCGTTTCTGCTCCCACTTATTGGAATTCTTTGTTTCTCAGCCACGTTTTTGTATTTTAAGAATGTTTCTGTGTTGTGTGAAGAACTTGAAACGTGCGTGAGATGCTCGCCTATTATATTGGCCTTTTATTCTATGCTAGTCTGAACACCAGTGGCTGTGAGAATAGGAATTGTAAAGGGGAAAGTTTCCACTGAGTTTATGAACTTGTTGCCGCGTTTTGTTTTATGTCAGTGAGCTATTTATTCACGTGACATACCTCTGCCAGGATTCTTTTTCGGAGTTGCGACGGATGTATCTAGCTTTAGCTCTGACTGTTTAAAAGCTACAAGATTTTCGTGCATAGAGCACCTTCGGAAAACGCCCCATGCTTTATTTTGCCGCTTTTTGGCCTCCTTACATTCCCGTGACCACCACACCTTGTGGTCTTGTCGCACCACACCCAATGACTGTGGAATGCCGCGGTGTGCGACAGTGATAATGCATGCCTTGAATAACTCATTTATTTTGTCGACACTCGTGACATCTCTGAAAAGTATTCTCTAAATCTACCTCTACTTTAAAAAGCTCCCAATCCGCTATGTGAAGTTTCCACCGTTTCCGTCGGGATCACTGATGCGCGAGATTAGAATCAACAACCAAAAATATTATTGGTGTACATGCAAGTGCCATCTCCGAGTCTCAAGCATACAACAAAATACGAAACCGCCGCAGATTACGCACCCTGCGTCCGCCAGGCGCCACCAGTATTGGTAGTCGTGAGGCCCAGCACCGCGTAGCCGCTCTTGCTTTCCAGGGGGCTGCGCAGCAGTCGGCGCGTAGCACGCTAGGCAGCTGAGTGGGGGATCGGCGGGCTGGTGCAGTTTAGAGGGGCTTTCTGTAGATTCAAAACGCGATAGTTTGCTCTCTTTTATCCCGTTGTAAAATCGAAAAGGCGGCAGCTACTACTTCAAGCGGGTTATCTCCAGAGAACACATATCTGCAGAAAAAAAAAACAAAAAAAAATACTCAACATGCCCCAAAACGAATCAGTCTTAATGTTAGCTGCGTTTGTGCGACAACGCTGATTAAGGAAGTTTTTTTTTTTTAACGATTGCACTCTTGGAGATGCCAGTAATAATTCCAATCAATTTATTTATTTGTTTGATTTTATCCTCAGGGTCATAAGGACATTTCAGAGGAGAGGAACAAGAATAAAAAGAAAAGAAAAGTAAACCATGTTAAAAGCGGTTACATAAATTATGGAACCTCTATTTTAGGCTAAGAAATTGACAGAAATATCACTAGTACATAAAAACTGGTAGTGCTTATACAAAGCAAACTAAAACTTTGCGGAAATTATTTGCATCTGTAATAGATACAATTTCATTAGGAAGATCGTTTCAATCCTGGGAAGTGTGGGAAAAAATGAGCGTAAAACGTGATCGGGTTCGCATAAGGGGATGGCTAGCTACTTCATGGGGATGATCAATGGCACGCGTGATGTGTAAAATGGTCTCTGAAAGAAATTATAATGTAAGGTAAAATGGCAATATGATTTGTCGAATACGGTTAGCCGACAAACCATCCGTCGAGATGCCAATGATGGAAGACTCATATTAGGTTTCATTTCTGTTACACTTGCGCCTCGGTTATAGTTTGAATGAAGCGAGGAGAGTTAGTCTGAACGCATACAAGTGAAGCAATTAGGTATTCATGGCTAGACTCTCAGACTGCTCTTGAATACCCCATTTTTGGGCTTATTAATTTCTTATAAAAAACTAATTTCAAAGTGGTGTGCGAGAAACAAATACGTCGCCGATAACAAGCGTTCTGTGAGCGTTGATGATTATGTAATCTATATGAAGCCTCGAAGTTAGGTGAGATGAAATGTGAATTCTTAAGAATTTATTATAATTAAACGCTCTCAAGCGAATTGCCATTCCGGTAGCATACAGGGGCGGATTAGCAGTACGGGCGACACACATGACCTTGCAGTTGTTAAAGTTTAGTTCCCTCAGCCACTGATTGCACCACTTAACTGTATCCGCAAGGTCGCGCTGAAGAATGTTAATATAATTGCTGGTTTCATACTCGCGAAATATAAGATTAGTCAACAAATAAGCGTATGCTAGATGACAAGTAATAAAGAAAATCATTAATATAAATTGGGAACAGCACTGGTCCGAGAACGGAACCCTGGGGAATACCTGAAAGTACTTTGGCTTTAGCAAATAGTGAGTTGTAACCGTTAGCGCAGATAATGTTCGAGCTATTAGGGAGACACCATTCAATTCATTTCAACATGTTAGTGTCAGTATCAAAGAAACTCAATTTATAAAGTCACAATCAGCGACTGATGATTTGTCCAGTATCTGATCTAAGCTACTTCTGAAAGAAATTGGTTGTGTATCACAATAATATTATTTGCGGAAATCACGTTGTAATGATGAGAAAACTGAGTACATTTATTACTTCCATTTGCAGTTCACGACGGCCGATGAAACCGTTTTGCTATACTTGCAAATTCCGCGCAGGCATAGCAGGAAAATTCAGTCACACTGTGCGGGGTTGTTGCCCTGTTCGCCCAAGAATACAGCTGTGTTTAATGAGCAGAGGTGATCAAAATAAATGCGAATTGCACTGTTCAGAACAGGTACGAGTGCGACGGCAAAATAATTTGAACAACGGAGCGTGTAGCAATATAGACATTTGAGCGAGTAGCGCATCTTCGAAAGCTTTAACAGCTCTGCGAAAGGGGACGAAGAAGAGAAGGAAAGAGAAGCGCTTGTCCTTCCTTCTCTTCTTTGTCCCCTGTCGCAGCGCTAGTAGTTTTCGAAAGAGCGTATAGGCATCGCGCTGCTAGTATTTACTTTCATTGCGATTGAATGAATCGCAATAAGGTTGGTTTGTGGGGTTTAACGTCCCAAAGCGACTCAGGCTATGATAGACGCCGTAGTGGAGGACTCCGGAAATTTCGACTATCTGGGGTCCTTTAACGTGCGCTGACATCGCACAGCACACGGGCGCCTTACTTTTAGCCTCCATCGACTCCTCCATCCTCTTTTAACCTCCATCCAGTGCCCCTTGTGACGTCACTCGCTCCTCGCGCATGCGCAGCTGGGCTCATCGGGGGCTCCACGAAATGGCTCAGCGACTAGCGTTGTGTTGCTTCCGGAACAAAATAGTGCGAAGATGTTTAGTCGCGGTGCGTTGAAAAACAGTAGTAGATTGATTTGCAAATGACACAGCCTTCGTGAGAGGTCTGTATGCTTTATGATCCATTGTTCAGTATATGGTAGTCCAATCAAGAAGGTAACTTTTTCTTAGATGATAAAATAATAATAATATTCGGTTCACAGGAAGGGAAAAGCGCAGTATCTGTCACACTTGTTTCTGTAGACGTCTGACCCGCACCGTAAGGAAAAGGTGGAAGTGAAAGTGGAAAGAGAGAAAGAGGAGCCGTAGTAGAGCGCTACTGAGTAATTTCGACCACCTTAGCACTCCACTACAGTGACAAAATCATGTTTAGCAATTTTGCACGCCGATTCGTTTTATCGAAATCACGGGCGCGTTAAAGATACTCCACCTTATATGCAGGGCGGAGATTTCGCTGCATTATCCGCACGCACATGATGATAATTGTATGGAGGCAAAAAAAAAAGATTTAAACACTGACTGGAAAGATCCTGTACTGGATGTGGCACACCACAGCAGGCTAGTTTTCGTTATTTGAAAAAAAAAAAAATGCGTGTATAACGATTGAAGAGCAAGCGAAAACTATTCAGCTATGCACTGCAAACCGCAGCGACGCTTGCACGGCGACGAATGCCTCTCTCTCTCTCTCCCTCTATATATATATATGTATAGTTTTCTGGTTCCTTACAAATCGGAGCCTGGCGTATAACATTTTGATTCGCCATTACACTGCATCAGTTATTGCGAGGCGAGCAGCTGCCATAAGGGAAAGACTCTGGGAGAAGTACTGTATTTACTCGATTATAAGCACCCTCCCTTTCCCGATCGGGATAACCAGAGAGGAGGGGAAGGGCGCGTTAGGTTCGAAAAATTTAAAATGGCTCTCCTCTCCTCGCCTCCTTTCTTCTCGTGGCGATAATTCGCTTACTTGGCAAACAGCTTCGGCAAACGAGATTTCAATGTCGCTTAAACTTCTAGCGGTAGGCAGCTCTCTAAAAATTAGCTGGTGGTTTAATTTCGGTTAATGCGACCCCGTCGGAGAGGCGCAGTGGTTACGGCGGGATCGAATCCCGGCCTCAGCGGCCACTTTTCGATGGAGGCGGAAAGCGAGGTGCCCGTGTGCTGTGCGATGTCAGTGCACGTTAAAGAACCCCAGGTGGTCGAAATTTCTGGAGTCCTCCACTACGGCGTATCTCATAACCTGAGTCGCTTTGGGACGTTAAACCCAACAAACCAAACCAACTTTGCTTAACGCGGACACAAGTAAACGGAGCACGCTTTTCTGTTAAAATTAAAATCACGCCTGCTGCACTGGAAATACGAAAACAGTATTTGTACAAGGGAAACCACACTGGCGTCCACTACCAGTTCGCACATATCACGACTGCTAGTTTCAATTTTGTAATTGGTGAAAAATTAGAAAAGCGAATAGCGTGCTCCGTTTACTTTTGTCCGCACCGGTACATGGCCACGCGCAGTGCAAAGCTTGGATTGAAAACATTGTGCGTTTCTCCGAACATAAAGCCCGTTCTTCACTGGTCTTTTCGGTACGCTGCCTTTTCATGGCCTCACTCCGAACCTGCATCTTTCGCTTTCCGACGTGCTACAGTAGCAGGGTGTTCGTAGTCCATCTCGCGCAGTGTTGTCACCTAGACAGGAGCCCGGGGGCTCTTATTTATACACGTATCGCCCCTCTAGCACCCTCTACTTCCGTCACATTGACGTCACATCCCGTGACCTTGACCTTGACAGGGGTTACATGTCACTTGGTGGCCTATGTGACTATGCCCCAAAGTCACGTGGAGACCCCCAGGCTTAACACAGAAGTTTTGACCTCTAAATATCCCTCAAGGTGAAAACCATGCTCACGTGACTTTGACCCTGACATTGGTCAAGGGCCACTGGTGGCCTACGTGACTAGGCTCCAAAGTCACATGGCGACCACCAGGTCACGTGGGGTTGATCATGACCTTGATAGTGGTCACGGGCCTCTTGGTAGCCTACATGACCACACCCTAAAGTCACACGGCGACCACCAGGCTTAACTCAGAAGTTCGACCTCTAAATCTCTCTCAAGGTAAAAACCATGCTTTCGTGACCTTGACCTTGACAGTGGTCAAGGACCACTTGGTTAGTCGCCGGCCACTTCGTGACCTATGTGGCTTTACCCCGAAGTCATATGGCGATCACCAGGTCACGTGACCATGACCTTGACAGGGATCACGGGTCACTTGGTGGCCTGCGTGACTATGCCTCAAAGTCCCATGGAGACCACCAGGCTTAACGCAGTTTGACCTTTAAATATCCCTCCCGACAACAGGTCACGTGAACTTGACCTTGAGCTTGGCAGTGGTCACGACCACGTGAGGGCCTACGTAACTATACCCAAAGTCACATGACAACCACCAGGCTTAACACAAGTTTGACCTCTAAATCTCCCTCAAGGTAAAAAGCGTGCGTATCCAACGGCTCGATCTACCTATCGTATGAAGTTTTCGTTTCAAAACACACCAGCCTGAAAATGAAAGAAGCCAGTGACAAATGTGGTTGCACTGTACGTACTACGTACTTCCCCATTCTGTTTGTGGTCCGGCGTCGCAATGTCTGATTTTTATTTTTTAGTACGCCGAAAGCCAGTTGCGCCGAGAAGAAATGTCGGCACCAAAGGAAAAAGCTACTACGAGAGGGCATGCTTGCCCTTTTTTTTCGGTGGAGTAAAGCCAAATATTATGACAGACGTTTATTCGAAATTCCTACAGGTTCTGCGGATGTGTGGATGTAATATTCATGAGTTTCATAAACTCTAAATACGTAGTGCTCAATGCCCTTCGTACATTCCCAGAAGTTCTATATCCGGTGGGCTCTGGCTGTGTCAGTACTACAAAGAATTCCATTTAAGTATAAAGTGTCCTCTCTTTTTTGGTTCTACGCCGCGGAAAGTACATTCAGAAGCATGACGTACTGTCTACCATCCAAACTGCAGCCAATCTGCTTCAGCTTGATCCTGGTTGTTGCCTGGGTAATAGCAAATTTTGATGCGCAAGTGTTCATGCAGATCATTGCTGCACTTCTTAAGAAGGGTCGCGTCCTCTTTGTTATACCTGCGGCGATCCAGAGGTACAAGAAGGCATACGCGTTTGTGGAATTGTAAATAACGGCAACATCCTTAAGGCCCCAACTCCGCGAGGCAAAACATTTTAAATTCCGTGAACTTAGAACTAAGAATTTGCAATATTCAACGCAAAACATCAAAGCGCGCCTCAGAATGCACCACTCGTTCTATTCTGATCCTTGATACGCATGTAGTATAGAATGCTTCTTGCTTTCTGTGAGCTCTTCAAGGCATTTAATGCGACCTTAGCCACCAAACCTACCTCCGCGTATTGCCAGCTGCTCGGGAAGGACAGCTTTTGAGCGATACGCAGTTAAGCGCAGCGAGGAAGTACAAACAAAACAGTGGCTTAGGAAAGAAGACGGTACCGATCGCTGAGAAAGAGTTACGGCGCTTAAAGAGCGGGCTAGGGAAAACAAAAGGCAGACGGCACAAGGTAGACATGTTGGAAACTGGAAGCAGCGGCGGCACGGCTAGTGCTGCTGCTTGGAAGACTGGTGTCTAACGTAACGGAAACTTTTATCTGCTCAACTGTAGGGCATGCATGTTCGTCGCCATTTAAATATCGTTATTTACTACGGCGTCAAGGCTGTGAGTAAACCTTGCTGATACTACTATGCTACGTGTTTATCAGCATGATTCTTAAAGCGCCCACTTTCTTGTGATGTTGACAGCATTAGCGGCTGCACTGCAGCTGTATATCGCGTCGGTGCCGCACACAATCTTGAGGTAGTGCACGGTCTGTGGCGTTTCTAAGTTTTCCTGCAGTCTGGATCGATGCGAGAGTTATTTTGATCATGGCCGCAGATTATTCGATGAGCAGCGAATGGTACAAATTCCTAAAATAAGTAAAGTGATCAGTGAGCCGAAATTCCAACCCGTCATCGCCAATATGTTAGTTTTCCTTGCTTTGCTATTGCAGTAGGAATGTATTTTATGCAATGGATGCGGCTGAACGCATTCCAAAAATATTTCCAACTCCACGAACCTTATCTTGTTTACTGCAAAACGAGACTGCAGTGGAAACTGCCGCCACAGCGGGTCAGTGACGCGACTTTAAACTGAACATGCCTTTCTACTGTATAAGTTTTTTTTTTTTTTGAAGTGGAAGTTTAATCAGTCTCATTGATCGTATGAAAGCCGTTGGCGACGTTGCCATAATTACGCTACCCAGCTGTTCGTCGGCCACAGTACGAAGAGTGCGAGCGCATGTGGGCAGGAAGAGAGGCGGTCCTTTGAAGCATGCATGCGAGGGGACTAGTTGCCAGTGTGTGTGAGGTCATCATCCAGCGTTCGTGCCAAGAACGCCCTCTACGCAAGTGTTTGTGCACTCCTCCTCGCATTCACGCGTCTGCCCACACACTGAGAGCGGACCATCCACATAGGCTTTATCTTCAGGTGGCCGTCTGCCCCACTTACGTTATTTGCAGACCCTGGCGCTTTCTTTCGCGAGCTGCGGCGCATCCATTGCAGCCGCAACTCCGGGTCGACCTGTGTGATTTTTTGAAGACACGTGTGCATTCTTAGAGCATACAGTCGACAGCGCGACAGCGCGACAGCAACCGCGGAAGTCTGATTCATAGAACCTCTCAGTACGGGACCCGAGTGCTACGCGCTGACTAACGTGTTTTAATAGTGGATTCCAGTGTGCGATTGACGCATGAGTACGGGAGTGGTGGTCGTGCCGTGCTGTATTAGGTTGAAATATGAAAGGGCTCCTGTGGCCTTGGCTATCGTGTTCATGCATTCTCACTATCACATCTAAGCAGCCCCAATTGTCTCTACGAATTTTTTACGTTTTTCGGCTAGTACGTTGGCGTCTGCATAGAGTGGCCGTCATTACGTCTTTTGCTGTGAATGTAGGTCCCCAATTTGCGATATTTTCAAAACAGCCTGAATGTCGCTTGTGCATCCACCTCCCCTTCATCACAAACAGAGTTCAGAAAAGTGTTCGCCTGTTCTCGCATGCTTTCTGCGGTTCTTCAAATCTACTTCGAATCTCGAAGATAAAAGAAACAAGCTGGTTAAAATAAAAACATGCAAGTAAACAAATAAGTGGAATGTACAGAAAGAAATAACGAAAGACGTGAAGAAATAAACTAAGAAACCAATCAAGAAACAAAAATCAATTATTACGCTTTTACCGCAAAGTAACTGTTCAGAAGGAAATGCAGACAGAAGGATTGTTTATATGGAAGTCATAGTAACAGATATTTCAGCAGCTAAGAGAACGTACGCCACTATGTTCCTGAGAGCTTGTCCTTCAGCGATATTTGATGCTCCGGGAATGGTTGTTTCACTTGACACATTTTCTAAGGAAGAGTAGGGCGCTGCATTTCGCGATAAAATCAGAATGGAGCTTGAGCCGGTCCAGCGCAGGTTTCATTCTTTCCCTTCACTAACTGGGGATAGAGGTTGTGACAGACACCGTCGGACGCTAAGGAAAGAAATAGCTCAAAGACCTCCCTCTGTTTCCTTCTCGGCTAGTATAACAAAAGGTCACCTGTAACTTGAAGAATTTCTGCAAATGCGGAAGTGTGTACTCTGCAGGACCAGTGAGATCTGCGGCAAACAATCCTGGCAAGCCTTCAGTGCCGCTGCCTAAACCGTAACGCACGAAGAGAGCAAACAAAAAATAGAGTGCAGGCGAAGGGTGACTCCAGACAATGACTGCGTTGCGTGGGCGATCGCCTTTGGTGAGGTGGTGGGGATGTTTGCGCTCCTTCGTGTTCAGGTTATTGCTTGGTATCTGTGCAAAATGTGACCGGCGGAGGTTGGCCAGGTAAAGGTCAGCACTTCCGAGCCTTTCTTTTTTTTTCGGCTCGATACTCGTTTACTACAGCAAACGAGGGGCTCTTAGTCGTACATGTAGCAGGCAGATGGCAGACCAATAACGCATATATAGGACCGTATTCTGTATTCATTCACTCAGATAGGCATTATTTTTGTGAGCGAATCTTATATGCGTGATTCCTCAATTTTTTGAAATCCTATTTGATTGTGAAGAAAGTTTAAAATGTTTAACATGATGTTAGGAGTATACTGTGTGTAAATTATTCGCACAATTATTGTCAGAAACGCATATACCATTCATATTTTATGGAAGTCGTACTTCTCCAGTGCTACCGCAGGGCAAACATTAACGGCAAGCTTTTTCTACTCATCGTAACGTTAAATCGCTCCTATCTTTTTTTATCAGTTATTTTTGTTGTTACTATATTGTTTATTGGCTTTTTATTATGCAGTAGGTGACTCAATAGTGTAAACTGCAAACAGGGCCTCCTACACCTACATAAAAATGTTTCAATAAACGAGGGCAAGCACAACAATCCAAGGTACAAAACATAATATAACTAGAGAAGGGAAGAAACAACAAAAAAAGTAGCAGAATATGCACAGGGGTAGAGCAGCACTTTAATGTATAGATTAAGCGCACGTAATATTGGAAATATAAGGATTTAAATATGTGCTGCTTTACACTTTTTTTAACGCGTACGATGGCAGTGGAGATTTCATTGAAGGATGTAAGTTATTCTAAGCAGAGATGGCAAAAAAGGAAGTCGTCCGCCCCCCGTAATTAGTGCGTACTTTTCGCAAGAGTAAATTGCTTGCCTAATCAAAACGATTTACGTTAATATTTATGATTATATTTTAGCGAAGAACTCAATGAATACGTAAATATTCAGGATCTTGATACGAAAAAGCAGGACCTGAGATGTGTGCAATCTCTCAACGGGCAGGATATGCAATGACTGGAACAAAGTTGCAGATAGGTAGGTCAACAATGAAAAGGTGATGATTCTATGCACTAGCTTTTGCAGAGAAATAAGCCAAAAAAGATGATTTACTATATGTGCTACCTCATGAAGTGATAAAATAATTAATATAGGAATGTATGAATGGGTAATAGTGATCAATGTGTCTATATTGAAAAGTGGCCTTGTTTCGATGAGTGCTCGTATTTCAAAACCAATTTTATTATGAACAGAAGCAATGTGGGGATTAAACCTCAAGTTCGGGTCGATGATCACACCATAGAAATTCCATACATGGTTTTTTTTTTCTTTGTGGTATAGCGACATTGTTAATGTGTTTTGATAGGTCTGAAGCAATTTTCCTTTGAAGGGCGTTAAATACCACGAAATTGACTTTGAATAGGCTGATTTGAATATAGTTGATATAGCTCTAGGTCCCTAAGGTTCGCAGCATCAAGTCAAAGTTCGCAACTAATTGAGAAGGCGTGCTACCAGCTGCCATTATGGTTGTGACGTCGGCGTACAAGAGGGACTGAATTGTATTTACCTAAGACTAAAATTATAAACACATTTTAAGAAAGGAGGGGGGCAAGATTTGAAACTGGGTCACTCCTTCATTTGTTAGTCTGGCGGACGAAAGTGTGCCTTCAACACGCATGCTTTAGTACATGTCAGATAAATTTTATCCGAGAGAGACAGAGCGACCAATATTTATTATGAGCCGGAGTGAAATATTCAGCCCTAGGTGGGCAGCCTCCTCAGTCCAGGAAGCCGTGGACCGAATTTGGCTGACCAGACTACGCTGGTCCTCCAGGCTGGGGCTTGACAGCTGAGTCTCCCACTGCTCTTCGGTTATGGCCATGGTGGTTATAGTGCCATTTGGTCCCTTGCATCCTCACACCATATGTTGTAGGGTGTTTGGTACGGTGCAAAATGCGCATTCATATCTGTAGGTGGAGGGAGAGATTTTAAGGTGACGGGGGGGGGGGGGGGGGGGGACGTGATCGTTGGTTTAGATTTTTCGAAGGGTGACTGCTTCTTCTCTGGTTAGTTTATTGTAGGGTGGGGAATATTTTCTTCTGTCAAGTCTGCAATGTAAGAGGATGTCGGTATATTTCTTGGGTACATCCTGCGTTCTCCAAAATCCCTCTGGAAGTGCTGCCTGGTTAGCATATCCTCGGGCTGAGGCGTTGGCGGCCTCGTTTCCTACCAAGTGAGTGTGTCCCGGAGTCCATATGATGTAGGTATCTGGGAGCTGATGAGTTGTGGTGCGACGGAGGATTTGAAGTGCTATGCTAAAAATTCTTCCCTTTTGGTAGTTTCTGCTTGCAGACTGTGAATCAGTGAGAATGACGACGTGTTCTTTGCTCGTCGAGACCGCCAATGCAATTGCGGCCTCTTGGGCTGCCTCAGTGTCATTTGTTGGAATAGTTATTGCAGAGGTATTTTCTGTAAATGTGGAATCCATGACGCTAATGGAGTGGGCTTGTCTTCCCGGGTATTTTGCTGCATCAGTGTATCTCGTTTCCGGTTTTGTTTCGTGCGCTTTCCTCAGGGCCCGAACTCTTGCTAGGCACCGGTCTTTATTGTATGTAGGATGTATATTTTGCAGGACAGGGGCTACGGTGATGTATGAGCAGATTGTATCCGGGATGCGCTGCTTGGTGTTTTTTTTTTTTTTTGCTCTAAGCCTTCTCTGTATCCTAGTTTCTTGAGGGTTGCACGTCCAGTTTCTGTTAGTTTTAAGCGTTCCAATTGGTTTACTTTGTGGGCCTCGGCAAGCTCCTCCCACGTGTTATGAAGGCCGAGGTGGAGGAGGCGTTGCGTAGATGCACGTTCGGATATACCGATGGCGATTTTGATGGCTTTACGGATAAGAGTATTGAGGTTTTCCACTTCTGCTTTCTTTAGATCTAAATATGGTGTTCCCTATGTTATGTGGCTTGTGATGAGAGCCTGGATGATGAGGACGGTATCTAGTTCTTTCATACCGTGTCTTCTCCTGGCCACGCGGCGGACCAGGTGCGCCACTTGAGTAACAGTAGCCTGAAGTCTCGGGAGTGTTGCAGAGCCTGATTCATCTTTCGGGATGTTTAGGCCAAGAATTCAAAGAGAGTCGGCTTGGGGGATAGGAGTTCCGCCAAGAAAGATTTCCGGATCAGGAATGTCATCTTTTGGTGGTCTTCCTCGAGGTCTGGCTTTAAGAATCAGGAGTACAGATTTCTCTGGTGCGCAGATGAGTCCACGATTTCTTAGGTAGTTATTCGTGCAGTCGACGGCTTCCTGAAGGGCGTCTTGCTGCTGTCCTGGGCAGTCGCCTCGAATCCATATTGTTATATCTTCGGCGTATAGATCATGTCGTATGCCGTTGATTTTATCTAGAACCCTCGAGAGTTTCATCATGGCGATGTTAAATAAGAGGGCCGATATAACAGAGCCTTGCGAGGTGCCTTTTTCCGCTACCAGAAATTTGTCCGTTTTGAGGTTTCCGAAGCTTATGGTGGCAGTACGATTCGTCAAGAATATATGAAAATAGATATATGTTCACTCTCCGCAATTGGTCCTGTAGGTTGCGAATATATTGCGGCGTGTGAAACGCTGTCAAACGCTCCCTTTATATCCATTGCAAAAATGATGCTCTTACTGTATTTGTCAAGCTGGTCAATAATATCCTCTTTGAGTTGGAGTAGGATTTCTTGTGCGAATAGGTGTTGTCTGAATCCATAGAGCATATTAGGGATGTGCCCTTGATCTTCCAAATGGTTTGTGAGGCGGCTCAGGACCATGTGCTCGTAGAGATTCCCTACGCATGAAGTGAGGGATATAGGTCGCAGGTTCCCAAGTCCTGGTGGTTTGTTGGGCTTGGGAATCATGATCACCCCAGCGTGTTTTCACGCTTTTGGTATGTTCCCCGTCTCCCAGCTGTTGTTGATTTGTTCAAGGAGGTACTTCGTTGCTTCCTGGTTAAGGTTGCGTAAGATTTTGTTGGTTATTCGGTCCTTGAAAGTTGTGGTATTCCGGTTGATTTTTGCCAGGGACGCCAGTAGTTGTGTCATCGTAAAAGGCCGATCTAGGTCCTCATTCTGGCTCCCTTGGTACGTTGGGTGTATGTTGGGGTGTGGACGTAAGAAACTTCAGTTGGTGAAGTGCTTCTTAATCTCATTCAGGATTTCTTGCTCCGTTCCATCATGGGAATGTAACATTTTAGCCAAGTTTTTCCGAGATGTAGATTTAGACTCTGTGGTGCCGATGAGAGATTTCAGAATGTTCCAAGTATTACGCGCACTCAGAGTTCCTTGTAGTCGATCGAAATTGTCTTCCGAGGTCTTCGGCATACTCTTCAGCTTGTTTGGTGATTTTGGCAATCCGCTTTTTTAGGGTTCTGTTTCTTTTCTGCTTTGTCCATCTTCTAAGGAGTCCTCGCCGGGCTTCCCAAAGATGTAGCAGTTGAGAATCCACAGCCGGTGTTTGTGTCGTGAGTTGGATATGTTTCGTGTGACGTTCGATCTTTTCTACTAAGGAGTTGGCCTAGGCTTCGAGGTGAACCGTGGAGGGGGGTACAGTGTCTTTCCTGAAAGCATCCCAGTTCGTAAGACGAGCTTTGCCGATGCGAAGCGGTGTCTTCTTACGGGTAATTTCAATTTGTATTATGTGGTGACCACTGCTAAGGGTCTCTTCGAGCCTGTTCCGTGCAACTTGCGAGGTGCCCATGGTGAACGTCAAATCAGGATTTGTGTCTCTGCAAACACCGTTGCCAATTCTGGAAAGGGGGGGGGGGGGGCGTGTGGGGATCATTTCACAGAGTTGGTGATGCTGCATCGTATCGTGCATCCGGACGGCCTTTTTGTTGGTTTTGATGTATCCCCAAGCAGAGTGGTGGGCGTTGAAATCTCCTATCAAAATTAGCTTGTGCCCTTTTGTGAACCGGTCCACTTCCCACATGAGGGAAGTGTACCATCTCTGGGAGGAATGTACAAATTAAGGACGAATAATTTTTTTTATCATTGAGGCCGGGCCAGTAATTCCACAGTTTTCGAGGTTAGAAAAAAGAATAGAATTATTAATAACATCGAGAGCTTTAGTATGGTCATTTAAATGGTCCGGCTACCCTACCGCTATCAACGTTTGTTCTGATCCAATCACAAAATATATAAGGGCGTTTCCGTTTAATGTTCTATTCAAAAACCAAATTGTAAATGTGATAATATATTTAACTTGCATAATAAATATCTATTTGTACTTCAAGTAGTTTTCAATGGCCTTGCTTCGGAAACTTAGCATAGAAATAGGGCGGTAATTCTACATTTGTGATCGGTCTCCTTCCTTAAATATTGGAACTACTTTGGCCCATTTTAACCAACTGGGGAAAAACTGCTGTCTCAAAAATTAGATTTATGATATGAGCGAGAGGTTTTGAAATAACGCGTTTTATGCACTTAATTTGGGAGGAATGTATACTATCTAATCCAGTGCCTGTAATGTTTAGATTACTTATAACCTACAACAAGCCGACCGGAGCAGTCACGCTTTGCATGGCCTCCATAAACAGCTCTAAAATCTTGCTTGATCGGAAATTGCTGCGCAGCAAGGAAGGTAACGTCGGTGAGAACTCGCTGAGACTACCAGTATGTTCGTGAGAGTGAAATTTCCCGAACTACTGACTATGAAAGGTTCGAGGCGGCGGCAGCCTCGTTAAGCCTCGTGATTAGGATTTCTTCACCGAATCAGTGGAGCGCTAAGCCTCGGCGAACGGGCTTGCCGCAAAGAAGAAGACGCAGTAAACTCATCAAGTCTGGTGAGACTCTTGAACGACTGGCTGAGAGTACTCTCCTTCCACTTGGGAGGATACGGAGCTTCCGGCCTGATGATGCTGACCAGCTTCTCGAAGTCAGTGCGGATAGAAGGAGATTTTTTGGGGGCGAGAACTATACCTTGTCTACCTAAACGCGAGATAAGAAATATTAGTCCGGTCATTGTCACCCTTTTAGGGGAAGTTTCAGTCCCTCCCTCCATTCAGCGATTTTTGGAACGAGTACCAAAGGTTGCTTTCGAGAAATCGGTTGGCAAGCACGAGTTGTTGGCTTCTGTTCGAGGGATTGCCGCCAAGACTGAAGATAAAGAAAAAAAGCTCAGTCCTGAGACGTCGAGATGCTTCGAAAGAGCGCCAGTCGACAGCTGGATGGCCAGCAGCCGCTTCGTGACGTCTCAAAGTACTTCCGTGAGTCAGACGTTTCAATTTTGCTCGCTGATAAAGAAGGCGGGTTTGTCGCTTTGCCTCAAGACCTATTTGACGAAAAGG
>NC_139344.1:61550906-61735906 GCF_055883805.1 Amblyomma maculatum
ATTTCGTGTAGGGAGAAGATTGCTACCTCTAGAAGGGCGGAAGGGCAGCCGCAAAACACGTCGGAGCTGCAAGCGTTTCGCGGAGGTTGCAAGGGCCAAGGCAAAAAATGTATAAAGTTCGCAGCTAAATTCCGTCATGGCCACTAGGATGAAAAACAAATACACATATATGAACAAAAAATGTTTCAGACTGTCAAGAGTTGGCAAATATACTCGCGGCTCGTTTGTTCGTTCTCTGCCGTGCGAGCCTTGGTTTTCTGAACAACTGAGTTCTTCCGGCCATAGCTCACGTAGGCACATGTTGCTCACTGTAGAGAACAGACGTCTAACCATGGCAGCTGAGGCTTGGTGCATGAATACGCAGTAAGTGGTCTGTCGACGACACTAAGCGAAGCAATGTACCATCCGGTATGTATTTATTTTCACTACTCGTAGACCTACGCCGATCTGTGACGTGGGGAGACTGGTAGTGTTAACGCCCCATAGCAGTTAATATCAACAAAATGTTCCAAAACAATTCTGAAGCGAGGGGATCAGGTAGTGTTGACGATAGAAATACACAGAAACAAAATTTCAATGAAGGAATAAGTACTCATTGGCACCCCAAGCCCAGCCTTACGGCCACAAAAGAAAACTGCAGCTTTCCCAGAAACTTTGAAGTTTAAGAAAAAATTGGTCTCGGTCTGGGGGTCAGTATGGCTGGACTTGGGTGGATGTCAATGAGTAATTACTGCCTAAGTTACAAATCGACTTGAGCTTGGGGAATCGTACTAATTATTCGACCAACAAAATGTTTCAAAACAATTGAATTTTGTTATTCAAAACAAATTTTTTATAAACAATTCTGTGGCTCCGAATGCACATATGATGTCGTCCCTTAATGAAAAATTCTGAAAATATGAAGTGTCATTTCAAAGCTCGCATATTATTATAACACCGCGATACATGCAAGGAGTCGTCGTCCACCCTCCCCCCCCCCCCCCCTTGGGTTAGATGGCGGGAGAGAGACCCATAAAACACAATCAAGAAAACTTGTCGAAATGTTTTTCTTCTATCACAGAAAGAAGCGGCCTTCCGTTAACACTTACTTCCGTTTACCTTTCAAGAACAGCGTGAGAAAGGATGCAATGCGATTTCGAAGCTGTTTCCTCTTTTTTTTTTTTTTTTTGAACGCGTCTATAATTGTGGGTTGCGAAGTTGGTCATCCCCTCACAATGCAGTATTCTAGAAGGCTTCGCAGTGACCGAAGTGAAGCAGCAAAAAAATAAAAATAATAAAAAAATTAAAAAACAACCGGCTGGTCGCGTGCCGGGGCTATTAGCATACTGAGCTTTTAGGAACCTACCCGGCTCCATTACTGCAAACCTACGTTGAGTGAGTTTGAGGGTTGGCGGTGGAACAAGACGGCTTTTTAAAATGGTTGGGATAGTTGCGGCAAACAAATTTAAGATTTTACTTCGGGGGTCACAACCAATGCACGAAAACAAAACAACACGCTGCGAACGCAGCACACATGTGGTAACACTCCCCACAAAGGCGGCCGTTAACACGTCGCCTGAGCAGGACACCCTGAGGACTCACTATCTGTATAATGAAACTGGAAGGGAGAGCATTATTTTGAAACCACTAAACAAGAACTGGAGGAGCGGAGACGCTAGAGAGGAAGGGCGCAGAGGGGGAGGAAATTTCGGATGAAACGGTTGAGGAAGAAAGTGATAAAAAAGCTCCCCCCCCCCCCTCGCCCTCCTTAAAAAAAAAAAAAAAAACATCGAATAAGCTTGGGCGTTTTGGGCAAGAAAGACAGAGAATAAACTAAACTCTCGGAAGTGGCGATCAGCTTAATGGCCTACGTCCGACAACCCCGTCCAGGCTTGTGCGGGAAGAAAAATTTCCCTTGTGCTTACAATTGATGGAGGGAAGGCTGACAAAGCCTTGGGCAAAATTAATCTGAAAGGTTTTAGTAATATCTCTGGTAATGAGCTTTTCGTAATCACTGAGCAGTGCTTTAAGAACAGCCGACAGCCGGTATTTTAATTCCTGTGGGGAACCCTGCATAAAGGGAGACCGCCGCCCGTTAATCAGCCCTACATATTGCATACGAACCCGTACAATACGGAAACTGCGGTTAGCAGCTACGTGCAGTCTTCTACATATGCATTGTGCAATCACAATAGCTGTTACCTTATTAGTGCCTACTTTCCATCCGAGACATAACGTGCGCAGAAGCCCGAAAGGAATGATCAACGAAGAATGAAATGTCGTCGTTATTGGCTTAATTATTACTCTTTTGTAATTGTAGGCTGCATTTACTTCCAGTAACAGGCGCGCTAATGTTAAATTGTGTTAGGCTCAGCGTCGTTATATAAGGCCAGGTAGGAGTGACACATAATTTATAAGGTTCGAATTAGTAGTTAGAATTATGTCTATGGAGCATAAGCAGAACAAACAAAAGTGAGAGTTGGGCTGTTGGAGATTTAAGTGAATTTGAACAAATACATACTTAGGGATGTATGACATTGGATATAGACGACGGCGATAGGCATAAATATATGAACTGCGGCATATAGTATAATGCTATTGCCGTCGTACTGTCCGATACTCCTTGTCCTAGACGCCTATATGTCATTGACTACACCCGTTCCACTCACTCTCAGTGTATTTGTTCGAATCTAGGCCGCCTCATTTCTAATTAGACACCCGAACATTATAGGGGAGACAACCTCGGACAGGAGGCGCTTCATCGCTCTACGCCATCGCCCTCCGTGGAGACCTTGGTACGATGACCTTGGCAAAATCTCCGCGCAGCGCGGCCACGTCGTCTGCTCCGCGTTGCATTCGAGCGCGTGTTTACGTGCGCAGGCGCAGTTGTTGCTCTCCTCCTCCTGCCGCGTTCTGGCCGCCGTCGCCTTCCCTTCCCTCCCCCCCCCCCCAAAAAAAAAAAAAAGGAAGACTAAAATGGTTGCATTGCAACGCGCTTTTCATGCAACTTCTGTGGTAACCGGTAAATAGGTGGTTGTCGGCCCTTTTTGTTAAAGTATCTCGTACCACTCGTATCTTGCACCGCTGTCTCTGGCGGCGCTGCAGTTGCCTTCGCGGAACCGAGTCAGCCTGTAATAGCAGGTTGTGCCAATCGTTGTATTCTCATGCTCAATCCTGTTCTCAAACACAGCGCACTCGCTCGAGCAGATGACTGAACTAGGGATTGCATAGGGGAGGGGAACTACAAATATAAAGGTTTCCATGGAGAACGGTCCCCGCCTTTATCGAAAGTCGTCAGGCATTTTCTCGCTCTTGTCTTGTGGGGAGAGAAAACTGCCGCAAAAATGGCATGTCTCGGCTTCTGGTCAATGACCCAGGTCGTTAGGAACCAATGATCGTTAAAAGTAGATAGGTAATTGATTTCGGACACAAGCGCCGCAGCAGCAAACTAACTTCCCCTAGTCGCTGTTGGCATGAACCAAAGGGTAAGGCGGTATGAATTGCGCCATATTGCAGGGGACCCATCCACAATGCTCCGAAAACAGGCTCCACGATGCCGGTAGCATCGTGTGCAGGCACCGTGCTTAAGCGGCTCACTGTGGGTGGAAACGTTGACCATCTTGAGGTTGTCTAAAACGTCTCTCCTCTATGGGTGGAATGGGCCCCTTTCAAGTGAACGGTCACAAAGGGAAGGGAAGCTTCCCAACTTGCACCCGGAGCACTCGTCGCTGGGCACAGACGTATCAATGATTTTCTGCGAGAAACCTGCACCCTTCATTCTCTGTACAGCAGGGACAGACATATCGGGCTTCGGCATTATTCTTTAGTCTCCTACACCTTAACTTAGCTTCGGGTCCCTCAAACTACCTGTTGCTGGCCTCTCGCCTTCAAGTAGGGAATCCACGTTCATGTTTTTTTTTTTTTTCATGCTTTAGAACCTGCCAACAAGAGCTCTTTGAAAACAATGTTCGCGGCTCCCCAGGTAGCACCGAAGTATTAAAGCAATGATACCATTTCTTTCAGTCAAACGTTATTTTGATGTTTTTAATGTCCTTTTTTTAAGGTTTTAGCAATGTTACATACAAGTGCTAGTATAATTTTTCTATAAACATAATATAACATAAATGTATGTATGCCACATAAATGCAACATAATTGGAAATAAGGAAGCAACCCTGCTGCAACGTTTACCCAATAGCAAACAAAATTTACCCCTATATGTCACCACAGTTTATTGCAATGGTAAATTTGCTAGACAACTACTTCCTGCCCTGCATAAAGGTTTTGACGGTAATTGAGTTTTCATTATTAAGTCAGGCACTAATTTCAAAAACAAGATTTTCAATAGCGTAACGACGTCTCTACTCCTCAGGTAGGCCATTTTTGTCAATCACTGCCTCACAACATTGAGGCATGGAGTCCATAAGGCTGCCAGTGAACGTCTGTTCGCCTATCTTACAGGACCTGGTCAAAATGTTTCACGAAATCATTTTGGCTTTTTTTTTATGCTCGGGACTTGCATGACACCTACGCAAATATTTTTAATTCAGATAATTTCAACATACCGGCTTTGCGACTTCATAAGATCTACCCTCCTCATCGTCTGCCAACTCCCCAAGCGTTGCTTTGTTTGCATTCGCAACGAAAGTCCATCTTCTTATGTGCCTATGGAACACCTTTGTAACACTAACCTGATAAACCCTTTTGGTCAATAATAATTTGGCGAAGGAGGCTAACTCCACGAAAGAACCAGGCTCATGTCATGACGTGCTGACCTCAGTGGGTTTACGAAAAAAGATGATCACAATGTTCCCAAAACGTGTATTTTGGCATAGCTCTATATACCGAATCCTATAATTTCACATGGGAAAGACTTCAATTCATCTGACAAAATCGCGGTATTCCACACGCCACTTACAAATACCGGTGTTAATTTGCTGATATTATTCTGTAATTCCTATTCCTTTACAAGTGCGCTGGTGTAATCAAGCCATTTATTTCAACGGATGCTTGTCTAAAGAGCAACTTTGGGGATTTCTTGCACATGTTAAGCACATAATTGCATCAGATTCCTTAGAGTCCCATCTCTGCGTTGGATAAAAAAAAAAGTGTTAATTTTCAAAATGCTAAGGAAAAATGCTTTGAAAAAGCAAAAAAGACGAAACTGAAACCGAGCGTAAGTTTTAACGAACCTATGACTTCACGACATGCAAACCTATAATGGCACGGATACGACAGCAATAAATATCGTGCGCACGCTGCTTCGCTTGACTAGCGGCTGTAAGTGACAGCTGGGGTCACCCCGAAATAACCGAAAACAAGGTCAAACTTTTGGTCTGCAAAAAACGCAGAGCGACTATAGGCGGCCGTGTATCGCATGTCACGCACCCATTGCTGTTTGCAGAAATCATCCCGATTGAGGCCACAAGATAGGAAATATTGAATTTCATTTTCACTTCAATAAACTTCCTACTTATAGAAATCTTCCCGATTGAGGCCACAAAATAGGAAATATTGAATTTCTGTTTCACTTCAATAAAACTTCCTACTTATAGAAATCTTCCCGATTGAGGCCATGAACTAGGGAATTTTAAAAATCATTTGCACTTCAATAAAACTTTCCACCCGCGGAAATCTTCCCGATTAAGGCAAAAAAAAAAAGGGAATTTTAAAATTTGTTTGCACTTGAATAAAGCTTTCCATCCGTAGAATATTCCCGATTTGGGCCACGAAATAGGAAATTTTAATATTTGCTTGCACTTCAATAGAACTTTCCACCCGTAGAAATCTTCCCTATTGAGGCCATGAAGTAGGGAACATTAAATTTCATTTGTACTTCAATGAAACCTTCCACCCGTAGAAATCTTCCCGATTGAGGGCATGAAATACGGAATATCAAAATTTATTTACACTTCAACACAACTTTCAAACCGTAGAAATCTTCCCGCTTGAAGCCACGAACTAGGGAATATTAAAATTCGTTTGCACTTCAATAAAACTTTCCAAGCGTAGAAATCTTTGAGGCCACGAAATAGGGAATTCTAAAATTTGTTTACACTTCAATAAAACTTTCCATCCGTATAAATACTCCCGATTTAGGCCACAAAATAGGGAATATTAAAATTCGTTTGCCCTTCTATAAAACTTCCCACTCGCGGAAATCTGCCCCACTGAGGCCACGAAACAGAGAATTACTTGAATAAAACTTCCCACCGCTGTGAAATTCGGCGCACAAATGGGCAGAAAACTGAGGAGAGTGTACCGCGAAAGTTTCAGTAAAATCAGAGGAACTTGAAAAGGCACCAAAGTTACACTTATGAAGTCGTGCCTAGAGAAAAAACCGTATTAGTTACAATAACCTTTTACAGATTTCTCATACTAAAATCATACCAAAATCATACAATCTCATATATTTCTCATACGTTGAAGGATATTTGTAAGATGATGTGAGATTTCCACGAGTTTAGTATGAGTTTACTATGAGAAATTTATATGAGGTTATTGCGACTCATAGGGTTCTTTTCACTAGGTATACTTCCAGCCCATTGCTTACAAATATTTGTACTGATACATGTACCAGCAAAACGTGTTACTTGAAAGTGACAGCAAGTTAATAGTTTAGGATATGCAGAAGATCAACGAACTGGGAAGCGCCCATGAAAGGGCAACGATTATAAATGAAACGAAACGAGACAAGGCGGTCATCGTGCACGTGTTAAGGTTAACTATTTAACTAATAGCCTGAATAAACTATATTTTTGAGTTTCAGGGGCAATAAGATATGACAAAATTTGAGGTAACCAATATCAACGTAGTGCTGGGGAACAGCTCCGCAGGATATGAATGACAGTGCATGGTATAGTATATTGTCCATGTCTATAGGCCATGTCATGGCTCATCCAAAATTTGACTTCGAAATTACTTTGGAATGACCGAATTTGAGCGTTGGTAAGTATAGTCCGGCTCGGATGAGAAGTGCCTTGACAAATGCTCAAATGTGGGTTAGGCCGTTCACGACACTGAATTGGCCCACTCCAAAAATGGACTTGGCCTTACCCCGAAAGAGGTGGCCCGCCCTCAAAATTGACTTTGCCCAATTCGAGAAATGTGTTGACCCATATCCAAAACCAACTCGGCCGCTCCACATTTGAGTTGGCCCACCCGTGAAATTTTGGTGGCCCACCCACAAATTGAATCGGCATAAATCAAGAACTGAGTGTATACCCACAATCTCAACCGGCTTGGCTCCCTTCTATACACTCGTATGACCATATTGTACTCGCACTACTTTCCGTAGAGTCAGAATGTCGCTTCTGCATTTGCAGCTTTGGTAAGGCTGTAAAGAACTAGTGGGGTGGAGTATAGGCCACAAAGGCACGTTCGTAAAGCTCGGTTAAGCGGGCATTACATCTATGTCGAGTGGCCTTTCCCATACAACTGCATGCCAAAGAGGATGCGTGATGTATTAGAGGAAATATTAAAGGTTTAGTAATTGGTTTGGTTTGGTTTGTGGGGTTTAACGTTCCAAAGCGGCTCAGGTTTAGTAATTAGGCGAGTAGTAAAGTCCATTAAAGTCTATGCACGCGAACGAGATTTCGCAAAGGTTATCATCAAAAAGGAGCCATTAATACTGTCGCTACTCTGGAAAGCGACGCTTAAGTTTCCCTCCTCTCTCCCCCAAGTTTTTTATCCGCTTGATGCGTAAGCTGCTCAAGAAACTTAATCCATAAGTGTAATATCCCCGACTGATGACTCACGTGCTATTTCTTTCTGTTATACCGTCACCTATTGCCTTTAATTGCTTTGCTCAGCCTCCTAAAGTTGCTATAAATCGACCTTGCGCCTATACTTTTCATGGCCTGTTTGAGGTTTGTCTGGTTGAAGAAGTCAAAACATATAAATACCGTGCAAGAGAAAGGTGGAATGCAGAATGTTGGGATGATTTACCGTGGCCACACTTTGTCACACATATGATTTTACTAACAAAGTCGAAAATAATCGTATTTTTATGAATAAATGCCCTCATGCCAGTTTATAGACTGAAAATCGATTTTGGTGTTGCGGACAGGCAGCTACTGCTAGCCATATTCGAAGGTATATGAATTACTCGAGACACATGCACTCGTAGATCGCTAAGACGTAGTTGCGCAATAATAGAATTGTGAACGTTAAATTTGGGAAATAAACTATGAAATGACATCATGTCCTATGTCGCCATGTCGTCTTTTGGCTCAGTGGTAGCGCACTATACAATTTTAGGACCGCTTCACTCCGTGAAGCATACACCTTTCGCACTAAAAACAAAGCTATAATTAGATATCAAATGCCAAAAGCCGAAGTATTGGTGGCACCATCACCGACCTATTTCGAAAGCAAAGTATATACGCCAACAACGACATTTGTGCGAGCCCCAGAGGCTTTGCTACTAAATCATTCATTTAAAAACCGTAAAAACCGACATTATTATTTTTTTTTGTAACGGTGTTTAGTGCTTGAGCCATCTGAAGGGAGGATTTATATATACAATTTCCTCAGTGGTATACGCCTCTTTAGTTGCCATATAGACGATAACGTATCTAAAAAGAGTCACCACTGCATGAATGTTTATTTAGAACAAAAAGCTGTATGCGGTTGTCGCCAGTGACCGGTTAAGGTTGTAAAAGCCTGGTATTCACTGTGCCCCCCCCCCCCCCCCCCGCCGCCCCCAAAACAACAACAACATTCTGATCAATAGGATAACCCATGCATGTACAGTCGCGCAAAAAAGCTTGTCTGACGCACATTTTCGCTATAAAATTGTTTTCCCCGCGGTCAAAGTAAGGAGCTCGTCTGAAAGCATAGAGCACGAGGGGCACGCACGATCCACGTTCTCAAAGGAATACCAACTCACTGGTGAGCTATACAACGCAAGAATAAATTATTACCCCGCCGGGGTGGCGCAGTGGTTACGGCGCTCGACTACTGTTCCCAAGGACGCGGGATCGAATCCCGGCCTCGGCGGCAGCTTTTCGATGGAGGCGCAAAGCAAGGCGCCCGTGTGCTGTGCGATGTCAGTGCACGTTAAAGAACCCCACGTGGTTCAAATTTCCGGAGTCCTCCACTACGGCGTCTCTCATAGCCTGAGTTGCTTTGGGACGTTAAACCCCGCAAACCAAACCAAGGATAAATTATTTCCCGCAGGTTGGCCTCCCGTAAGTGTTTCTCCATGGCTCTGCGTACTACACAAACAGTCGTCTATTCCTGCAGTGTCAAATGCACAGCGTGGACAGATTCCGTCATCGATGGAATCCTTATAATCCTGAAAGCGCAATCCTGAAAGAGATGTGCTGCTAATGTTGTCGAATGAGGTTGTTACGACCATACCGCTTATCAAACAGGTCCTACTGCGTTAATCGATGATAAAAGATCATAGAGAACTCGCAATAGATGCACCCATTCGCAGAATTCGCGGCCAGTGTGGTATTAGGCCACAGTAAGATGGAGCAATCCCTCGAAGGTGCAATAGCGCCAAGTAATTAATCTTAGGGCAATTTCTACGTCGATATCGGGCTTGTCATGTAATCGATAGCGAAAAGGAACGAAAATTATATATATATATGAAGGAAAGAAGCCAACAGTCGGCGAGGCCAAGGAAAGCGTTGGAGATGGTACTTTATGTTTTTTTTTATTTATTTTTTTAATGTTTACTTGAGTAATCACAGAAATTAGTAATGTAATCTGTTTAGGGGAAAGATAATTAGACACAAAGTAGAAGAAAAAACAACGTGCCGATGGTGGGATCCGAACCCACGATCTCCGAATAACGCGTCCGGTGCTCTTCCAACTGAGCTACATCGGCCGCTGTCCCCCCTGCTACTTTGTTGGGTATTTATGTTGTCTGTATACGAACCTTAGTGTTCACCAGCGCCACCCTCAGCCATAGCGGCGGACGTGGGACGTCCTTTGTTACCTCCAGCGTCACGTAGAACGTGATCAAGAGCGAGGGCGAAAGCTGTGCTAGAACCCTCTTACGCTACCTATGGCCTCAAGACTGCCAGAACCGAGACCCCCGTAAGCTACAAGCAGATCAATCAAGGGGAAATGAGGGTGCTCGTTATAATACATGAAGGAAAGAAGCCAACAGTCGGCGAGGCCAAGGAAAGCGTTGGGGATGGTACTTTATGTTTTTTTTTAATGTTTACTTGGGTAATCACAGAAATTAGTAATGTAATCTGTTTAGGGGAAAGATAATTAGACACAAAGTAGAAGAAAAAACAACGTGCCGATGGTGGGATCCGAACCCACGACCTCCGAATAACGCGTCCGGTGCTCTTCCAACTGAGCTACATCGGCCGCTGTCCCCCCTGCTACTTTGTTGGGTATTTATGTTGTCTGTATACGAACCTTAGTGTTCACCAGCGCCACCCTCAGCCATAGCGGCGGACGTGGGACGTCCTTTGTTACCTCCAGCGTCACGTAGAACGTGATCAAGAGCGAGGGCGAAAGCTGTGCTAGAACCCTCTTACGCTACCTATGGCCTCAAGACTGCCAGAACCGAGACCCCCGTAAGCTACAAGCAGATCAATCAAGGGGAAATAAGGGTGCTCGTTATAATACATGAAGGAAAGAAGCCAACAGTCGGCGAGGCCAAGGAAAGCGTTGGGGATGGTACTTTTTTTTTTTTTTTAATGTTTACTTGGGTAATCACAGAAATTAGTAATGTAATCTGTTTAGGGGAAAGATAATTAGACACAAAGTAGAAGAAAAAACAACGTGCCGATGGTGGGATCCGATCCCACGACCTCCGAATAACGCGTCCGGTGCTCTTCCAACTGAGCTACATCGGCCGCTGTCCCCCCTGCTACTTTGTTGGGTATTTATGTTGTCTGTATACGAACCTTAGTGTTCACCAGCGCCACCCTCAGCCATAGCGGCGGACGTGGGACGTCCTTTGTTACCTCCAGCGTCACGTAGAACGTGATCAAGAGCGAGGGCGAAAGCTGTGCTAGAACCCTCTTACGCTACCTATGGCCTCAAGACTGCCAGAACCGAGACCCCCGTAAGCTACAAGCAGATCAATCAAGGGGAAATGAGGGTGCTCGTTATAAAACGAGCACCCTCATTTCTCTGGTTCTGGCAGTCTTGAGGCCATAGGTAGCGTAAGAGGGTTCTAGCACAGCTTTCGCCCTCGCTCTTGATCACGTTCTACGTGACGCTGGAGGTAACAAAGGACGTCCCACGTCCGCCGCTATGGCTGAGGGTGGCGCTGGTGAACACTAAGGTTCGTATACAGACAACATAAATACCCAACAAAGTAGCAGGGGGGACAGCGGCCGATGTAGCTCAGTTGGAAGAGCACCGGACGCGTTATTCGGAGGTCGTGGGTTCGGATCCCATCATCGGCACGTTGTTTTTTCTTCTACTTTGTGTCTAATTATCTTTCCCCTAAACAGATTACATTACTAATTTCTGTGATTACCCAAGTAAACATTAAAAAAAAAACATAAAGTACCATCCCCAACGCTTTCCTTGGCCTCGCCGACTGTTGGCTTCTTTCCTTCATGTATTATAACGAGCACCCTCATTTCCCCTATATATATATATATATATATATATATATATATATATATATATATATATATATATGAAGGAAAGAAGCCAACAGTCGGCGAGGCCAAGGAAAGCATTGGGGATTGTACTTTGTCTTTTTTTTTTTAATTTTTGCTTGGATAATCACAGAAATTAGTAATGTAATCTGTTTAGGGGAAATATAATTAAACACAAATTTATTTTCTTCATTCCTCTGAAAATTACGGTTCGGCACTCATAATTAGCGTCGCAAGTAAGAAAGAAAGAAAAAAAATCGCCCGCCAAAGCGATTGTGCAAAAGACAGCGCTGGTTGCTGACTAAGGTTTTGTGCCGAGCCGTTCCTCCGGATTGTTCATTGACTGTGAATCGTCATTCGGAATCACGAAAATGCCCAGCATGCGGTGAGCTGCGGTTTTTCTCCGTCCTAGAATTAAACAAGGAATGAGCCCTGTAACGTATATATATATATATATATATATATATATATGACGCTAAGCTAGGCTCCTTCGCTTCGCAAAAGTTTCTGAGGCACAGTTGCGAGACAAGACGCACGCGTCAAGAGCGTTGATTTCAATTTGCGAGTGCATTGCGCAAGGAAAGGCTTAGAAAAAGCGACAAAGTGCGTACACGCTGTTCGCGCTTCTATAACCGCAGAATGACGGTGGTGGTGTTCTTCTTGGAGGACAATAAGTACCACACAAAACGGAAGTAGTTATTCGGTATCTACGTACATTGATTACTTAGTCCTTTGCACATTTCGCTGGAAAAGAAATCTTGTTAAGAGAGGGAAAGTACATCCTTAATATTCGTACGCGACTCCTTTAGCTGAAGTATTAGATGCGCACCTTAAGACAAATTTATTTTCTTCATTCCTCTGAAAATTACTGTTCGGCCCTCATAATGAGCGTCGCACGAAAGAAGGAAAGAAAAAAAATCGCCCGCCAAAGCGATTGTGCAAAAGACACCGCTGGTTGCTAAGTAAGGTTTTGTGCCGAGCCGTTCGCCCGGATTGTTCATTAACTGTGAATCGCCATTCGGAATCACGAAAATGCTCAGCATGCGGTGAGCTGTGGTTTTTCTCCGTCCTAGAATTAAACAAGGAAAGAGCCTTGTAACGTGGGATTTGCGCTATGCTCTGTTTTCTTTTCAACTGAAATTACGGAAGAAAAGGTTTTCACGTGAGGCGAGAAGTGCTGCGGCAGACGAAACTGATTGAGGATACAGAGAGAAAAGCCTGGCGAAAACAAGGGCATGACCTCAGAATTTTCATCCTTACAATGTAAATTCGGGTTCATGGCGTAGATCATGGCGTCTTGCCCTATCAAGTCCTGGAGCATCAATGGACAAGAAGTGGAAGCTGTGACAGATTTTCTGTTCTTGGGAGCCAAGATTACCTCGGAAGGAGACTGCAGCCATGAAATTAGGAGACGCCTGCTTCTGGGAAAGAGAGCAATGGTTAGCCTTGACCGCCTAGTAAAGAGCAGAGACATTAGTCTACCAACCAAGATCCGTATAACCCGTGCTATGGTCTTTCCAGTTGTGATGTATGGATGCGAGAGTTGGACTGTGAAAAAGGTTGACCGCCGAAGAATTGAAGCGTTTGAATTGTGGTGCTGGCGAAGACTCTTAAGAGTTCCTTGGACTGCCAGAAGATCAAATCAGTCGATATTGTCGACCATAAACCCTGACTGCTCATTGGAGGGTCAAATTCTAAAGTTAAAGCTCAGCTACTTTGGTCATCTGATGAGAAGAGAGGAGTCGCTGGAGAAAGATTTGATGTTGGGAAAGGTTGAGGGTCGCCGGAGAAGGGGTAGGCAGCGAACGCGATGGTTAGATGGCGTTCTCGAGGCATTCCAGATGAAGCTATGTGATGTTAAGAAGATAGTGAGAGACCGGAAAGCGTGGCGTGACATGGTCCATAGGGTCACGAAGAGTCGGACACGACTGAACGCCTGAACTGAACTGACAATGTAAATTCGGGTTTTCTGTATTGAAGTATCGGATTCACCCAAAGTAATGCCTGAAACTACGACTACAACGACGCCAAAGACGATTGAAAATTACTATCACTCCTTAAAAAAGCAGACAAATAGAGGAAAGCACGCAACAGTTTTTTCTTGCCGGAGATTACATAAGCGGCTGAAATTTAGAGGTTAACGAAAAGGCTTGAAGTTCAGCACAACGCAGTGGGGCTATGGAAACGAAAATAATAGTTGTAACGTTGCGAGATGGGAAGACGGCTGAATGGGCTGAGAAACAAATAAGAGTTAATGGCAGTCTAGTTGGAACCTAGGAGCAGAAATGGCCATGGGCAGGGTATAACTTGGAAAGGCAAAATAAGCGATGGTCGCTCAGGGTAAGGAAATGAATTCCACGAGAAAGCATGCGCAGCAGAGTTCGGCAGGGAATAATATGCTTGGAGGAGATTATAAAGCTTGAGAGGGAAAAGTGGTTGCCCCAAAGTATAGGACTAATTGGAGAGTTGGCTCATGAGAAAGGCGTTTGGCGTGCAGTAGACGTATTTTTGCTGCTGAGAGTGAATATTTTGAGTAATAGCTCCACTTCAAAATTGAACCAGCAAATGTCGAGTGATGTGCGAAGCCTGACCGTGAATTCCTTGAAGTAACCTTGCGAGTCTAACATAGCAACAGCCCGTCTTAGAGCTGAGCCAAAATATAGTATGATGCACCGTGCCCACCCATGAGCTAACATAGTGACCACTGTCAACCATTGTGGATATGACTTTTTGACCTTCATATCTTTACTCTGACGCCGGTTGGCGAGCTCTGGGTGGAAAATAACCATAATAGTGGCGTAGGCGTCAAGTGATTTACTAGTGTATATAGGGCTCCGGTTTGTCTCGGATTGACAGCCCGGTTCGAGATGGAGAGTGAGGTTGATCCTTCTCATCGACTGTCGTAAACAGCGACAATCATTCGTCGTACGAGCGAATTACTACCAAGCTAAATAAAACTAAATAAATTCGGTTTAGTGGTGATAAAACTCTACCATTTATTTATCGTTATTTGCACTTCCGGGTACCCAGGATGTAGTATGCAAGTTTTAGAAATGAAGGCGGGAGTCCATAGGGTCTCAGAGCATTGCCGAGTCGCGCTACTACTCGTATAGTCACTAGATACGTTTGTGATGTACTGCGAGTCTTTTCCCCGCGCTTCCCAGCTTGAAAGAAACATGCTTGCCGTTGCCAAATGATAGAAGAACGGGCCACAACTTGCAGTGACTCTACATGGGTCGGTGTACTTCCAAATCCTCTGGGCTTTATTTAAAGACCCTCATTCATGCGCTAGCTGTTGCTCAACGTGTTAAGAAAATTATATTTTTCTCGTTCAAGCTGAATTCTCATTCACATTATTTCTCAACCTAGCTATTACGACTACGCAGAGGTTGAATTTAGCTTTTATAGTAACAAAGTTGCGAAAATATATACGCGGGAACCACGGGTGCGATTGCAGTGCTGTAAGCTTCAGTCAAGGGCTGCTACGAAGCTTCCAGATCCGATTGCTGGAGGAAAGGTTCGATATCAGGGGGTTAAAGATTAGCCGAAAGAGCAGTCCACACTCCTGGAGGAAGGAAAGGTCAGGAGACCCTGTCAATGCAACCCTACGAGGAAAGTCAGTAGAAATTACGTTGGGTTTTTGGTCGGGAGGCCATATTGATCGGGCGCCAGCCTAGCAACGGCATCGTAGTTGCTGTTCACGATCCGGACTAGGGTGGCTAGCTAGCCTCCCCAGATCGGGCGGCAGCATGCTGCCGCGCCGTATGATGCGAGGTGCTGCATGCATAACGCGTACTTTCGCAAACTGCTCAAGCTGCTGTTCTTGATTCTTCTTACTGACCGACGTTCAAGCCGTTCCCAAAATGAAATTCAGTGCAAAGCTTCTCCTGTCGTCACATTTATGAGCTTTGCGTATTGTGCACGCAAACTTAACGAGCTAAGCGACGGCGATCACGCCGTTTACGATGATTGCTTTGCCCTGTCGGCTCTGGAAATTCCCGCTGTTCACTAAGTAGCCTGCGGTTCAATACGGCATGCGCTTCAGAGTGATCGCCACGTTTAGTGTGGATGTTGGGTGTTTGTAAGTACACCACTTGCGTCTTCATCTTCCCCCGTTTTCATATCAGGTTTCTACACGTTGCTATTTCTTATGAGTGTACTCGCAACGGTCCACCTATGGTAACTGGTGATGGGTATAAACTAACTACCAGCTTTTGTTTTTCGGTGATTCCGTCAGCACGTTTTAACTTATCTCACATTCGTTCTCACCCAAAATAGAATACGCATGCTCAGTCTGGGACCCCCATCAATCTAATCTTGCCAAACAACCCAGAAGCTGTTAAGAATCGCGCTGCCAGGTTTATGTTTTCAGACTACTCCTATCAAACTAGTGTCACTACACTTAAATCAAGCGCGAACGTCACTAATCTTGAAAAGAGACGATGCATGTTGCGACTGTCTTTTTCACAAATGCTATCACGCACTAAATGTTTAAGCACTGTTACCAGCTCATCGACAAGTCAAGCCGCACCAGTCACCCAAAAGCCATCTATCCATTCCCAGCACAAACTACTGCCCATCTTCGTTTCTTCTTTGTACACACAGCTCGGGAGTGGAATAATCTGCCTGCCAACGCTCTGCACCACTCCGGCCCACGTCTCTTCAAGACTGTCACTGAACCACTCTTGACTTGAGCATTATGAGCATAATGCCCATCCCTCATACAATACCCCTCACTAGGGGCATTTGAGGCAATAATAATAATCAATCTTTATTTAATGTGCGCAGGAACAACCATGTGGTCTTCGTACTGCAACACAAATTGAAAATTAAAAAAAAAATGAAAATGCCCGCACAAGCTTTACACACACAGATAAACACAAAAGAAAAAATCAATAACACATGAAATAAAACTGATACGAAAAGTGTCATGGAAAGAAAGAAATCAATGAGTCTTATATACACTGTGAGAGAATTGTTCAGCGCATCACGAAAGAAAAAAAAAAGCACGATAGATACAGAGGAAAAAACAAGGACAAATAACTGACATTTATTATAGTAATATAGAAATATACATAAACAACCATTCCAGGCAAAACGAGTGCGTGGTACTTAAAACACAGGTTAGAAATACAGGAAAATACAATAAAGAAATAGAATTGAACGCGGGACAGTAAGATTCGAATTAAAGTTTAAAGTTAAAATATAAGTAAGAAACGGATAAAAAGCAGTTCAAGATACAGACAGCATTGAACAGAAGGAAAAGCAAAAAGTGAAGTAAATACAATATTTTAGGCTAGAAAGTGGGAGTTAAATGTGATAAAGTGCTATTTAGAATAAAACGCTACGTACATCCAAAATAAATGAACAGAGAGAGTTTTGGAAGATGTCAAGTTGAGGACAAAAAGGGTTAGATAACCATTGCATTCAGTCCAGAGAGGAATGGGAATGAAGAGACGCAGAAACTTGAAATGGTCTGAATTCCCTCATGCTCTTTCGCGGAACGCGCTGTAGAATGTAATCTAAGAGCTGAGGGCACATAATGTGGCCATGAAGGAGTTTGTACAGAAAAATGATAACTCTGACACGACGGTAGTGAAGAGAAGGAAGATTCAGTTGGGTGCTCCTGGTGGAGCGAGAAGAGGAAGTTGCGCAAGGAAAGCGATATCGAAATATCCGTAAAATATTTTTTGTACTCTGTCAACCTTGTCCAATTAAGTTCGATTTACAAGTGCCATTCCAAACAACCGACGCGTTCTCCAAGAGCGGCAAGCATATGGACAGGTACAGTTTGAAGAACGGAAGTGGAGTACGGCAATCTCGAAAGTCTGCTAATGAATCCGAGTGTGCTCATAGCCAGCTGAGTAATGCGTTTAGTAGAAGAGGAGGAGCTGAGGGTGCGGTCAAAACGTACACCAAGGCCATTAATTTCATGAACCTTGTCCAACAGCACAGAGTTCACAGAATAAGGGTAGAGAAAGCCGCGCGTTTTACGAGTAAATGAGACAATCCTAGTTTCGGAAGAATTTAGGGTAAGTCGATCGTTCGCACACCAATCAGTAAAAGCGATATGTCCGATTGCAACAATAAGCAATCTTGGAAACAATGTATCACCTTGAATATTTTTGTATCATCAGCATAAAGAAGAAACGAGGAGTTGTTTATGACGGAAGAAACGTGATTATTAAAAACGGAGAAGAGAAGCAGGCCTAATAAAGAACCTTGAGGAACTCCACTGGTTGCAGGATAAACGAAGGAAGTCTGTTCATTGACACCGACAAAGAAGGAGCGATCAAGGAGATAGTTACGTAGAAGGGATACGATTTGAGACTTCGACACCAGAGAGTAGAAGCTTTTCAAGTAGTAATGAGCGAGTAACAACGTCGAAAGCTTTGCTCAAATCACAGTACACAGTGTCAACCTGACCCCTCTGAAGGACTGCTGCAGAGGCATATGTCATAAACGTGACTAGGTTGGTTGAAGTAGAGCGACCCGATATGAAGCCATGTTGTTTCGGTATGATGACATGTTTGAGATGGAATGAAAGTACATTGTGCAAAGCTAATTCGAAAAGCTTAGAGGTTGCACATAGAAGAGAAATCAGACGATAATTAGAAACATGAGATTTGTTTCCTGACTTGAAGACAGGAAACACGCTTGCTATTTTTCACACGCGAGGAAAGGCAGCACTTTTCAAACAGTTATCAAATACAGCAGTCAGTACTGGTACAAAGATACCACTGAAGGCTTTTATTATGGCGGCTGGAATGCCATCAGGTCCAGGAGACAAAGACGGTAAGATGGTCTCAGACGCTTAAGACTTGCAGTTATTAACTTCACGTCAAAGAGAAAGGAAATAATAATAATAATAATAATAGTAATAATAATAATAATTCAAGTGCCCAAATAGTTTCCGCGTTCGTTTTCCGGTATGTAGTATTGCTTTTTAGGCTTTGAATGCGTTTGTAGGTTTTTTTATCGCATGTGCTTATTGTGTTCATATTCCTTGATAGTGTGTTATTTACGGTAAAATATAAAGTGTTTATGCACAAGTGCATTGAATTTGAATGCTCTTTAGGCAAAACAGCAAATAATGGCAAGCGTTCATCACGCACTGACACTGACTTTCATTTTGTCCATTGCAAATCACAGATGAAGTATGCTACTGTGCAGAGAATTTGCAGGCCAGTATTGCGCCAAGTAGGTATTGTTACGGGGATGTACTTAATGTAACAGCACTGCGATGGGCTGAACTCGACGCTGAGACTTCAGTAGCCGTGCAGTGTCCACTCTGTCAGCGTCGTCCTCTTTTTTCAACGCTTTGTCGTGCCCGTGTTCCTCGGTCGTCGTCTTCGTCAGTGAGCACATCACTTTGGTCCCGCGTTTCCAGGTAACACTACCCCCCTCGGCAAAAGGCAACGTCCCGGTCCGTATTAGGCGTGCGATGTGGAGGGGGAGTAATATGGCTTTAGGCGGGCGACATGTACGATTTCGGAAGTGGGTGTAGCAGTCGGTGACTTTGGGTGGAGCGGTGAAATCTCATAGGTCACGTCGGTCACTGGGCGTAGTACACGGTAAGGACCTGTGTAGTGGGGCAGAAGTTTTTGACAGAACCCCACACGACAGTACGGAAGCCAGAGCAACACCAGAGATCCGGGAGGATAGTGCACATCGCGGTGGTGAGCGCCGTAGCGGCGTTTTTGAGCTTCTTGAGAGATGGTGATATTGTGACGAGCAATCTGGCGAGCAGCGTCGGCTGGGGCGATGGTATCGCGGGCATAGGTTGTGACGGGGCCAGCGGCGAGAAGCAAAGTGTCGAAGGGCAGTAACGGGTCTCTTCCAAAGAGAAGATAGAATGGAGAGTACCCAGCAGTGTCATGACGCGAAGAGTTATATGCAAAGGTGACAAATGGCAGACTAATATCCCAGTCGCGATGACTGTCGGATACGTACATTGCGAGCATGTCGGTGAGTCTGCGGTTAAGACGCTCCGTTAGGCCGTTCGTCTGAGGGTGATACGCCGTGGTGAACTTGTGCCGAACGAAGCAATAACGAAGTATTTCCTCAACAACACGGGAAAGGAAACAGCGGCCACGGTCGGTAAGTAGTTGACGGGGAGCACCATGGTGTAGTATGACGTCGTTCAAAAGGAAGCCAGCAACGTCTGTGGCGTAGCTGGTTGGAATGGCGCGAGTGATCACGTACCGCGTGGCATAATCGGTGGCCACAGCGATCCATTTGTTTCCTGACAAGGACTCGGGGAAGGGCGGGCCCTAGGAGGTCAAGGCCAACACGAGAAAATGGCTCAGTCGGGATAGCAATCGGCTGCAGGTGTCCAGGTGGTAGTACAGGTAGTTTCTTCCGGCGTTGACAGAGGTCGCAAGCGGCTACATAACGTTGGACAGAGCGGTAGAGTCCAGACCAGAAGAAACGCCGGCGCACGCGGTCGTATGTGCGTGAGAGGCCAAGATGACCAGCTGTAGGGGCGTCGTGCATTTGTTCTAGAACGGCAGAGCGTAGGTGTTGGGGAACGACCAGCAAGTGCTCAGCGCCATCAGGTCGCATGTTGCGGCGGTATAGCGTATTCCCATGAAGGAAGAACAGGGCGAGAGAAGAGTCATGGCTGTGTGTGGTCGATAAGAGAACTGAGGGTTGGGTCCAACCGTTGTTCGTCGGCTATGTGGGAAAAGCCCGATATAGCGAAGACACAGGGGTCCGACTCATGGTCAGTAAAGGAAGGGGGATCGACGGGAGAACGGGACAGACAGTCTGCATCCTGGTGAAGCCGACCGGATTTGTATACAACGGAAAAGGTATACTCCTGCAAGCGCAGTGCCCAGCGGCCGAGGCGGCCAGCAGGATCTTTGAGGGAAGAGAGCCAACATAAGGCGTGGTGATCGGTAATTACAGTGAAGGGTCGGCCAAACAAGTAGGGTCTGAATTTTCCAACGGCCCAAACGAGAGTCAAGCACTCCCGTTCCGTAATAGAATAGTTATGTTCTGCTGATGACAGGAGACGACTGGCGTAGGCAATAACGCAATGTTGGCCGCGTTGTCGCTGTGCAAGAATGGCACCAATCCCGTGGCCACTGTCGTCGGTGCGAAGTTCCGTTAGAGCAGACGGGTTGAAATGGGCCAACACAGGAGGATTGGTGAGAATAGCGATGAGGGTGGAGAATGCGTTAGCCTGCTCTGGTCCCCATGAGAAAGGAACGCCTTTCTTCAGCAGATTGATGAGAGGACGAGCAACAGCGGCAAAGTTTGGGACGAACCGGCGAAAATAAGAACAGAGTCCTATAAAGCTGCGGACATCACGGGGTGAACGGGGACATGGAAACGCACTGACAGCGCGAACTTTGTCGGGATCGGGTTGCACGCCGGTGGCATTCACCAAATGGCCAACCACTTTACGTTCGCGGCGACCAAAACTGCACTTCTTTGAGTTCAGTTGAAGTCCGGCACGGCGGAAAAGTGCCAAGATGGAAGGAAGGCGACGAAGATGGCTTTCGAACGAGGGCGAGAAGACAATCACGTCATCCAAGTAACATAGACAAGTCGTCCATTCGAAGCCGCGGAGTAAGGAGCCCATCATTCGTTAAAACGTAGCAAGGGCGTTGCAAAGTCCAAAAGGCATAACCTTAAATTGGTAAAGTCCATCGGATGTGACAGAAGCTGTCTTCTCGCGGTCTTGTTCGTCAACAGAGATCTGCCAGTAGCAGCTACGAAGGTCGATGGAGGAAGAGTAGCGGGCTCCGTGTAAACAGTCCAATGCATCGTCTATTGGCGGCAGCGGGTAAACATCTTTTCTTGTACTCTTGTTCAAATGTCGATAGTCGACACAAAAGCGCCAACTGGTGTCTTTCTTTCTAACGAGCACGACAGGAGACGCCCAGGGGCTGTTCGAAGGTTCGATGATATCGTTGCCCAACATCTTGTCGACCTCCTGCTGGATGACTTGGCGCTCAGAAAGGCACACACGATAAGGCCTCCGATGTACAGGCTTTGCATCGCCGGTGTCAATGCGGTGAATCACAACTGATGTTTGGCCCAGAGAACCGGCAGCAAAGTCAAAAATGTCGGAGAAGGATAACAAAAGGTTGTGCAGGTCCTGAGCGTGTTCGGGGCTGAGGTCAGAGGCAATCATTGCGGAAATAGGGTCGATAATTGTGGTGGAGAGTACGGGTGTTGGAAGGACGCTTGAATGTGGGCCAGGAGTGAGTGCACAAATGGTGCAGTCTGTGAGAGGGGACAAGGTAGCAAGGGATATTCCTTTGGGGAGAACTTGGGGTGACAGACTGAAGTTCAGGATAGGAAGGTAGGTGCTGTTCTGTGTAACGCGTACGATGAGATGAGGAAGAACGACGTTGCGGTTAAGAAAGACCTCGGTGATGGAGCAAGCAAGATAGTCACCGTCAGGCACAGGCGGGAAAGGTGACAGAGGTAGGTAAACAGCAGTGTCAGGGGGCAGGCGAGCGAACTCAGTGGAGCGAAGGCGGGGTGCAGATGGAGGATGTTCTGAGCAGACAGGTAGTTCCAAACGAAGAAGGCCGCTGGAGCAGTCGATAAGGGCAGAGTGGGCCGTTAAAAAGTCAAGGCCGAGGATCACATTGTGAGGACACTGGTTGAGGACGGTGAACAAAACAGGGATGTGATGACCGGCAAGGGTGACTCGGGCAGTGCATTGCTCAGTGACAGCAGCAGTACTGCCATCGGCAACACGAACGGTGGGCGAAGCGGCGGGGGTCTGTACTTTCTTGAGGCGGCGGCAAAACGATGAGCTCATGATCGAGACTTGGGCACCAGTGTCAATGAGGGCAGAAACGGGAACACCATCCACGAACAGGGAGAGGAGGTTACAGGGCGAATAAATGGGCAGTAGAGGATTTCCAGGTCGGGGTACCAATGCAGCGTCACCTCCGGGAGCTGCATTGACTAGTTTCCCGTGAAGCGGCCGGCAGAGGACAGCGAGGAACTGCGGCTAGGAAGAGGTGAACGGGAACGGCGGGCTGGCGGGGAAGGAGACCGACTGGACACAGGAGGAGGCGGAGTGGTATCGACGCGGGGCGGCTCATAACGAGGCGTGAAACGGGGGTGACCGTAATTGGAGTAGCGGTCAACGTAAGGAAAACGTCGAGGTGGTGATGTCCAGCGGCTGCGGCAGTGGCAAGCGATGTGGCCAATACGCGAGCACGTGAAACAGATCGGCCTGTCATCAGGGGTGCGCCACTCATCAGGATTGCGGTATCGGTAGCGTGGCGCGTAGGTGTTGCGGGGTGTAGCGGTGGCGACCATGGGAGGGACGGGGCTCGAACTGTGGTGTTCCACGGTGTGGCTATAGGGGACGCCCAAGTTGGCAACCTCTTGACGACCGACGGCTCGAATGAGGGATATCGTCGCTAGGTTGCTGTCCGAGGAGGGCGGGTTGGATGCAGCAGGAGCGAGCGCTTCCAGTTCACGACGCACGATGCTTGTCACATTTTCAGTGTTGGAAGGTTGCCTTAGGGTCGGCAGATCCTCGCACGTGGAGGTAGGGGCAGTGTTGGGGAGCCGATCGAAGCGATGTGCAATGCGTCTGTGTTTGGCCTGCTCGAAATGTCGACAAACCTGCAAAACGGAGTCAACCGTAGCACAGTCCCGACAGAGTAGAAGATTGAAGGCATCGTCGGCTATGCCTTTGAGGATGTGCCCCACCTTATCAGGTTCTGGCATGTCTTTATCAACTTTTCGGCACAGGGCCAGAACGTCTTGTATATACGTAATATAAGGCTCGGTAGATGTCTGGGCACGTTTGGCGAGGTCCCTCTTGGCGGCGAGTTGACGGCCAACCGGTTTTCCGAACAGGTCACGGAGTTTTTGTTTGCAAATATCCCAGGAGGGTATTTCTGGTTCATGCGTTTCGAACCAAACGCGTGCCGTGCCAGTAAGGTAGCAGATGACATTGGCCAGCATCAGCGTGGCGTCCCACCTGTTGTGCTGGCTAACACGCTCATAAAGCAAAAGCCAGTCCTCGACATCGACCTCATCTGTACCGCAGAATGGGCCAGGGTCACGGGGGTGGGCTACGACGACAGTTGGAGTTGCGGAGGTAGATGGAGCCGCGTCGGTTGTCATCGTGACGGTTCCGAGGTGACGGCCACTGCGGAGATCCAGCGTCAGATTGTGTCAAACCCGCGACCTCCACCAAGATGTTACGGGGATATACTTAATGTAACAGCACTGCGATGGGCTGAACTCGACGCTGAGACTTCAGTAGCCGTGCAGTGTCCACTCTGTCAGCGTCGTCCTCTTTTTTCAACGCTTTGTCGTGCCCGTGTTCCTCGGTCGTCGTCTTCGTCAGTGAGCACATCACTTTGGTCCCGCGTTTCTAGGTAACAGTATAATGTTTGTGGACAGACGCAGCTAACCTTTGTCAAGCAAGAAATGAAGCGCAGAAATAATGTTTAGCACGTTGAAACAACTGCATAATGTTACGAGCTGAAATTTGGAATTCCAGGCAAACAACTCTAAAGTTTCAGTATGTTTTCCTGTCCTTCCTGTAGTATTAGGAAGTACTGCTTGCATGGCCCGCCGCGCGAAAACATTCTATGAAGCATAAAACAGTATTCAAGACCCAAAATTAAACTCTACAAAATTCTTCCTGTTCTGTCTAAAAAATGGCGCGTTTCAAATACAGTGAAGGAACCGACGTAAATAGTAAGTTTTGTTTAAGAGCTCTAAATTTAGTCCCAAAGTGACTCAGGCTATGAGAGACGCTGTATTGGAGGGTTCGACAAATTTCGACCACCTGGGGTTCTTTAACGCGCACTGACATCGCACAGCATATGGGCGCCTTGCTTTTCGCCTCCATTGAAAAGTGGCTCCGCGGCCTGGATTCAATCGCACATCCTTGGGTACAGTAGGCGAACGCTGTACCCAAGGAGGCGGGATTGAACCCAGGCGAGGTTCAATCACACAGGTTATATAAGGTGAGGTTATATTAGGTGCGCGACGCTAAGTGGGATCACAGATGCTCTCGACGCGATGACTTTGCCGCCGTTAACTGCATGTTCACAGCAGCTGACAGCTACACTGCACGCCGCCGCTGTCTTCCCACCAGCTGCTTTGTCAGGTCCAAACCCCGTTCTTGGGCCAGACGTAACAAAACAACAACTGACAACCTTTAAATCGTTGTACCATGGCGGTTTTGATCGCTGCCCGATTCAATGCGCAGTCTAAGTGCGCAGCTTTCACTCTAGATCTCTATATATTATGCCTACGGTACTTCGAAAAATTACCTAGTGATTTCAGCTCCTCTTGATGTGGAGCGCTATGTCTGGAAGAAAAATAGAACCTGGGGATATCCACTCCGCTCTTTGTACTTTCGCCACCGGATTCCTGCTCACTTCGGAGCACGCGCAGAGCTCTCGTGTTGCATATGTGGCGCGTCGCACTGTGCCGCCCTGCAGTGCGGCTTTAAAAAGATCTTGCGATTTGACAGCTATTTCCGGATAGCGAACAGAAAAAATTTAAGAAGCTCGCTGATCACATGGGCTCTATGGCGTAGGCAATTGACAGCGAAGAAAGAGTAAGCCGGAAAAGCGTTTCGCAAGTCTGCGGCCACATCGCGTACAATGTTTATTTCGGATTTATTGCGTCATTATTTGTTATATGCTCAAAATGCTGAACGTTCAGTAAACGTAGGGAAAAGAGACATCGACGGCGAACTCGATAGATGTTCTTCGTGTTGAACAATATAATTTTCTTGTTTTAATATGCAAAAACTAATCACGGACTGTTAGGGGCGAAAATTTAAGGCATGCGAAAAAATATTATCAGCCGAGGCATGATATACAGTTATAAGCCTGGGAGATTCCGAGATACGTGTGCTCCATCCATTGGTAAACAGCCCTCTTGGCCGCGAGGCGACGGAAGACTGTGAAATAAACCTTTCTGCTTGCTGCATCTTTTTCCGGTTCTCACGCCAAGCTTAATCGCGAATTTTGTGAGAATATCGGCTTTAAAAATTACAGAAGTGAAATTTGCTGCGCGAATGTAATGTTCACTGTGAGTGGGGCCGAACCATAACTACGCCGGGGTGCCATGCGCGTAACGAGTTTGCATAATTTGAGCAGGCATAAACACAAAATTCAAATATTAAATTTGCAATTAGAAATTTATTATTTGAATTTGTGTTTATGCCATACTGAAAATCATCATTAACAGTTTTCAAGCACCGAATTCCACGTGGCGTCAATGGCAGGTCTTTTTTAAGTGTCCTTGTGGTTTTATTATTGGTATTTTGTAGCGAAAGGTACACTGGAATTTGCCGAGGCACCAATTTCCACTGCGGTTGCACCGCTCTCACCGCCGCTGCCTAGCAATCACCTCCTCGCCATCTAGCGTGTCCACGACCAGCCGTGTGCACTAGTGCGCACGCGCGGAAACTGGAGATGAGCAACCTCCTCCATGGTTGTACAGCGCATGACATGAGAGTGGATGACATCAGAGCGCATGACAGCAGTAAAGGGAGAATGAGCTAAGAAAGCGAAGAGAGCAGCGGAGATAGCAGCGGAGACGCTCGAGAGAAGCCGTGCGCCGCGCCGTTTGGCGTGCAGCCGGTGAGGTATGAGGGGGATAGCAGCTGGCGCGCAGAGCGACGCTGTATAAAAAGCGGTTGGCTCGTCGACGCCGCCGTGTTTGGAGCCAAGGAAAGCGAGTCGGAAAGGCTTGCACAAGCCAGCATTATGCGTTGGAATGAAAACAGGCGAAGGCGACCAGCCGAAGAGACCAAGCCAGGAAACCACACTAACCTGGACGTGCAATCAAGATTAACTAAGGTTAACAAAGCTATGCCTTAGCTTCCGCTACGTATATCCTGGCATAGCCGAGCTAAGCCACAGCCAATTTTTCTCTTGATAGCTGGTGTATTCATGCAAAAGAAATGTGGTGACTTCGACGGGGTAAATGAATGAAGGCATATTAAGGCATCTTACAGGCCTTACGAAACAAATGTAAGTACTCCACAACACGTTTTGAGGATACGCTCTAATCACATGATGTAGGTAATTGACCTTTTTGTTGTGCTTGCTTTTTAACACAGAGAGGAATTATTCTCTACATACACGTTTTAGTGACTCCATTCAAATGTTGCTGATAAGGGAATGTGAGATATCATCGGCGCTTATGACGAGCAATTCCACTTTCCACTCCCATTCTGCGCCAAGCCACTCAGATTATCTCCTTGCCGTTCTAGCCCTTTAGCTGTAACACTGCTTGCGTTTCGTAAATTCGCTCGGCCTCTCCGTGCGTAGCTGCTGCTGAATGTTCGACCGCATGTGTGTCACGATACACCGAGACTGCAACGCCTCAACAAAGTTCTCGCTCTCAATGAAGCTGGAGGCGTTCACATCGCGGAATTCACAGCAGAGGCTCGGTTCCCTGAAGGATCGTCGTTTTGCATACTTGGCGCCAATATATAGTATCAAAGGGCGGCGCTTTTTTAGCTATCGATTTTTTTCCTTTTTCGTCATTATGCGTAACCTGATCGTGAGCTCACGCAATCTGACACCGCTCTGCTGCACGTCACAATTTGAACAAAATGGTAAATTGTCGAGAATATGAGAATAGGTACTGCACATACCCCATAAAGAAAAAGTCCCAGCTTCTTGGGCCTCGATACGTAACATATAACAGCAGTTTATTGGCAGGGTTGGCGTCACACTAATCAGAACGGCCTAGCAGACGACGCTCATTCCAGAAGAATTAATTGTAAAAGTGCTCTTGCCCTCACATGCTTTCTACTCTTATTTATCTTCTGAAAAAAAAAAAAAAAACGTGGCCGACTGTACAAGGCAACGGTGTACAAGGAAAAATGGAATCAGGGAAATAGATGGCTTACGAAAAGGTAATCCTCAAACCTTAGGCGACACTTAAGCTGTACATTTAAGGGCATGGACGCGACAGCATCAATAAATTCCTTCTGCCGACTTCCCTTCTGTATCCTTGTTCGCATACATGCATTTTTATACTCGCAAAATCACAAATTCCTTAATTTAAACAGCGCGAATAGGAAGACAGGACAGTATACAAGGAAGCCACAGTACAAGCGCTGACTCACAACTCAGCCTAAGCCTTTACTCTAAGGCCCAGATAACAACAAACATGAAGAAAACGAAGCAATCGCGTGAAACAACGCCTGTGTTCACCTGCTGCACAAAAAGTCACTCAAAAAAGAAATCTTTTTGCTTGAAAGAGCAAGAGAAGTCTTGCTGACACAGTTGTACTGTGGCTTCCTTGTATATTGTCCTGTATTTTCCTGTTCGCGCTGTTTAAATTAACAATGGATGTTTACCAACTCGCCCAACAAAGTATCTTGGTAAGCCACAAATTCCTTAGACTGTTCCTCTGTTATCGCACGCATATTGATTAACACGTAGTCTTAAGCTGCCGCATTATGTCAAAGATCACCCGAAATATACCGGGTGTCTCAGGGGGGCCAGATACTAATTAAAAAAACAAAAAAGGCTTTCCAAGGTATGAACAAGGCTTCAGCAGCACCATAATACCAGTATCGGCGGATATAAAATAAGGTCAGGCATGTTAACTATAGTCAGCTGGTTAACTACTTGCTGATAATTACATTTTTAATTTCAAAACTTCATTGCGTTTACAAAATTACATTACAATAAATTCTTACTACAAAATTAAGGCAGAAATGAAAGCAAATATGCAAACTTATATTTCATCGTTGACGCAGAGTTGAAGGTAAATCCTTAAGAATTTTGAAAATTTGTTAAAATCGATAGTAAAGAGGCCACCACTCTCTCTAGTATATCAGTTGGCGAGAAAACAGTGCATGATGATTATGAGAAGACTTGCTCTCTGAATTCATATTTTAAACGAGTTTTTTTCTGATACATACACTGGTGAACTGCCTGAAATACAATAATCTACGAAAATATGCCTATGGGCACTGTCACATATGAAGCCGAAACCGCATGGCGCGATTTAGGGCGCGATTGCCGCGCGGATGGTGGGACGCGCGCGTCATTCTGACGCGTTCCCACTAGTTCCTACTATGAAATCGCGCCGCCGCGTGGTTCTACGCTGCGTAGAAAAAAAAAAACGCCTCGCGCGGCACGTCCACTGACGTCACGGCCGGCGTCCACCAATCAGCGTGCAGTCACGTGTCATTTTGGTTTTTTGGTTTGCCAACAGATGGCTCTGCTCTCCGCGCATGAATTTGATTTATAAAGGGAAAGGAGAAAGGATGCACATAAAATCCTACAGGCCGATTACCATAACATCTGTAATGTACAGGTTAGCCATGCAGGCGGTGAAATTAAAGGTGCAAGCATGGGTTGAGAGTAACAAGATACTCGGAGAACTTCAGAACGGCTTTAGAAATGGTAGGCGCTTAGATGATTGCCTGTTCGTGCTTACCCAATGCATCGAAATATCTAGATTGGAAAATAGACCTTTGTATTTGGCCTTCCTGGACATAAACGGGGCGTACGACAAGGTAAGCAGGGAACTCCTGTGGAACATATTAAAAGACGAAGGTATCGGTTATGAGCTAATAGAGTTCCTGCAGGAAATATACCGGGATAACAAAGTAGAAATTACGTGGGAAGGGAAAAGAAGTACGGAGGATGTCAAAATATGCAAAGAATTAAGACAAGGCTGTCCTCTATCACCGGTGCTGTTCATGCTTTATATGATAAACCTGGAACGGAGGATACAAGACAGTAACCTAGCTTTTAACCTGTCATACAGATTAGGTGGAAAGGCGGTAGAGCAGCGCCTCCCCGGTTTGATGTATGCAGACGATATTGTGCTGCTAGCTGAGAGTCTGGAAGAATTGCAAACTCAAGTTAAGTATTGCGGAGACGAAGGGGACGCTCTAGGCTTCAGTTTCAGCGCAGTTAAGTCGGGTCTGATGATTTTCAACGGCTCAACTGATCAGGGTCTTAAAATTCAAGGCCTTGTAATACCTAGAGTAGCAGAATATAAATATTTGGGGGTATGGGTAAACGAAGGATTGGCATACATTGGAAAGCATGAGCAATCACTTAAGGCCAAAAGGCGAAGGAATGCCGGGATAATGAAGCATAAGGCATTGTGGGGATACAATAGGTATGAGGTATTGAGGGGTACTTGGAAAGGAATTATGGTGCCCGGACTTACTTTCGGGAATGCGGTTTTGTGCCTAAAATCAGAGGTACAGTCGACATTAGAAACAAATCAGAGATCCGTTGGACGATTAGCACTAGGTGCCCACGGCAAAACTACAAATGAGGCGGTACAGGGAGATATGGGCTGGGCATCTTTCGAAGTACGGGAAGCTCAGAGTAAAATATTATATGAGGAACGCCTGAGGAAATTGGACAGTAACAGATGGGCAGCTAAGGTATTTAAATACCTGTACCTAAAAAGCGTTGACTCACAATGGAGGAAAAGAACTAGGAAACTAACTAGTAAGTATGCTAGTAACAAGGACGGAGAAATAAAGAGCATTAAGCAACAGGTGAAAAACACAGAAGGTAAAAATTGGATAAATTCGATGGAAAAAAAAAAACAGAGTGTGGAATTATACCGAAAGTGGAAAATGCAGATCAGGAAGGAAGATTTCTTTGATAACTCTAGAGGCAGTGCCCTACTTTTTGAAGCTAGATCAGGGTGCCTTAGAACACGCAGCTACAAAAAGAAATTTAACAATGGAGATGACTCTTGTGCTGTATGTAGAAACTCCAGTGAAACAATTGACCATATTATACTCGAATGTAATGGTATCCATCCGGAAGTTGATGCAGGCGCAATCACTGTTCCTGAAGCTCTGGGATTTAGAGATACCAGTGGCCGGGTGAATAAACCGGCGGTGGAAACTAGCAAAAAACGACTGTAAGATTGGTGGCTTAAAAGCAGAGAAGTGACATAATATTAGTAATGTAGGAAGAAAAATTTAATAAGTAGAATGATGATTTAGTTAACTATTCTAAATCAATAATTAAGATATATGGAGAAAAATGAACATGATAGCTACTGCTACCACCCCGTTTCAAAGGGGACGCTCCTATATTCCATCCATCCATCTATCCATCCATAGTTAGCAATATTTATCTTTTGTATTTTACTTTATTTCAGGAAACCGCTAAATACCCTCACAAAAAAAGGTATGACATAAAAAAAGGGGGAATGGGGGGCAAATGAAAACATGGAAACAGAAGAGAGAATGTCGAACGTGACAAACTAACGATAATAATAGCTAGCAAAACGCAGTAAATCAGTAGGCTGAAATTATCAAAATGGGACGGAACAGCAACACGCAGAAAGCCCTTAAAGATGAAAGCAACGTATTGAACAGCATAAAAATGGAATTCCGAATATTTAGACTGAGCGGAACAGAACTATAAAAACAAATTACATCGTTTTCATGTTTTAAAGTTCGCAAAATACCGCCATTATAATTTTATTTGTGATTGTAGCCGGCAGCCGGTTCCAGTCAATAATGGGTAAAAGAAGTTTAACAATGGAGATGACGCTTGTGCTGTATGTGGAAACTCCAGTGAAACAATTGACCATATTATACTCGAATGCAATGGTATCCATCCGGAAGTTGATGCAGGCGCAATCACTGTTCCTGAAGCTCTGGGGTTTAGAGATAACAGTGGCCGGGTGAATAAACCGGCGGTGGAAACTAGCAAAAAACGGCTGGAAGAGAAGTGACATAATGTTAGTAATGTAGGAGCAAAATTTGATAAATAGAATGATGGTTTAGTTAACCATTCTAAATCAATAATTAAGATATATGGAGAAAAATGAGCATGATAGCTACTGCTACCACACCGTTTCAAAGGGGACGCTCCTATATTCCAGCCATCCATCCATCCTCGGCGGCACCTTTTCGGCCGAACTTTGTTTCCTCGGTCACGGCCGGTCTCGAGGGAGAGATCGCTTCTCTTTCGCGCACTCTCTCCCTCGAGACCGGCCGTGCCTCGGTAAAGCTGGTGCGCGCGTCCAAGGAGCCACGGGCTTCACGTATCGTGTTCGTTCGCGCGTAGTGTTTCGCACGCAATGTTGCTGTTCGAAATTAAGTTTGATAAATACACTTTGGAGGAAATGTCGCTGTATAATTACACGATGATTGTTTTTATTGTAGTGCCCTGTAATTTAAAGGGCATATTATATATGCGGTAACAGAGATAACTCATCTCGTTGAGAGTTATGTGGTCTGGCAACCCGGAAAACGCGGCGCGACACCGCCGCTCAATTTTTCTCGTGCGGGTGCTCGCGCTTCGGCGGCAATGCGGCCGTATGCCGCGCGTCACGTTTTTCGCTCGCGAAAAACGCTCCATGCGGTTCCGGCTTAACGGTGGTCTCAAGCTACTTTCCAATCTGAACAATAAATCGGCTGGCGGCCGTAATGACATTACATCGCAGGTATTAAACTCCTGCTCACATGAAATTGCGAATTTTAGTAGCTCGGTTTATAAATCATTAAATACTATTTCATTACCTGCAGAGTGGAAGGTAGGTAGCCCATGTCGTTTTTATTCACAAAAATAGTCCCAAAAGTGTACTAGAAAACTACAGGCCTATTTCTCTAACATGCGTACGTTGCAAAACAATAGACCACATAACATACACGGATTTGATGAAACACCTTCAAAGCAATAATTTCTTTCCCAATACTTAAGATGGATTCAGGCCTGGCTTGTCATGTATGAATCAACTGGTAGCGTTCTCCCACTATCTCTACTTTTTTAACCTTGGATTTCAAGTAGACAGCATATTTTTGGATTTCCGGAAAGCTTTTGACCCCGTTCCTCATACACTGCTGTTACATAAATTATCTTGTCTCAGTATACACCCTAAAATAGTGGATTGGATGAGAAATTACTTGTCTGGACGAACACAGCACGTTTAATAAACGGCACTAAATAAACACGTCACCGTAACCTCTGGCGTCCCTAAGGGTCTGTTTTGGGGCCTTTGTTATTTTAGTCTTTATAAATGACATTGTACAAAATTTAGAATGCAAAAGTGAGGTTATATGCTGATGATTGTGCCGTATACAGTAATGTAGAAAACGTATATGATATCAGCAGTTTACAGAATGATCTAAACAAAATTCATGCTTGGTGCACTAAGTGGGGCATGTCTTTGAACAGTGCTAAATGTCAATGCGTCATTCACCCGTAAACGCTTTCCTGTGAGATCAGTCTATAATTTGGACGCACTACTTCTTTAAAAGTTCCAACAATACAACTATATCGCGGCCTATTTTTTCTGGATATTTAACATAGAACAGATATTTCGAATGCTTAAACTAAATTCATGTAGTATGCTAAACCTCGTTAGACGTAATATTTATAAAGCCCCTTGACGGTAAAAGAACTTCTTTACATAACAAATGTTCGTCCGGTAGTCGAATATGCTTGCGCGGCATGGAACCCTCAAAGCTGTAATCTTATAGAAAAGCTTGAACGCGTATAAAAACGCGCTGTAAGGTTTGTTTCTTGTAATTATAACTTCCGTAGCAGTATTACATTAGTTGAAGAGAACGTTGGTTGGAAAAGATTAGCACATCGCCGATTAACTGCAAAATTAGAACTTTTTTCCGAATTTACTCTGACCTAAAGAGGATTAAATAAGAATTTGAACATTTTCCCTCCCCACTTTATCTCTAAACGATGTGATCACGAGCTGAAAGTTCTGCAAATGCGCTGTCGAAGTGATATCTACTGCAAAGTATTTTACCCTCATGCTTCCGCACAGATGGAATAGGCTTCCCAAGAGCATTGGTGAATTTAAAACGTGTTCAGAGTTTCAGTCTTTATTGTCACATAGTCTGCCGTAGATTTATATCATCCTGTTTACATCATATCTTTTGGCTGGCATTGGACTTCATGTGATAGCGTACCCTTTCCATTTACTGTGCTGTGAATTTTGCATCGCGGTGCCCTGAAGACCGTTTACCGTCGAGATTACTTATCGATTACTTTCTTACTTTTAGCAACGGTGCTTAGGTGTTTTTTTTTACGTGTTCATTTAGGACATATATTTTCTTTCAATTGTGTCCCCCCTCCCCCCCCCCCCCTGCAATTATGCCCTTGAGGTGCTACAGGTAAATGTATAAATAAATAAACAAACAAATAAATAAATATAGGGGTTTGGTAGCGGTTAGTCTTGCAGATGACCTTTCGTAATAGCCATATCATTGCTTAGAATTTGAAAAGCGCAGTATCTATCAGCGCAGTGGATCAACACGATTTGGCTGTCTCGCGCCAAAAGACGCCTGCTTACGAAAGACCCGCGCGCCAAGCACTGCCTCCAGAGATGTAAAAGAATGGCGCAAGGGCCGAATGCCATCTGTCTCGCCTACGCTGCGGTGCTTGCCACTTTATTCTTCTCCATCCCACGCAATACGGAGAGGTTCATCGGGGAATGACACCATTGACTGGCATCACCGAGGCGCTGCTCAGAGCGCGAATGTTTCGAAAGCGCGCGTCCTTTGGAGGGAAATAGCCGAAATTTCTTGAGCTACAACGCCGGATGATGTCGCGTTTTCAGAATTTAGAAAAATGATATGATAGCCGTTGTTGTATGGCTTAGGTAATGAGTGACTGGAAAAATTCAGCATATTTCCATGAAAAAACACTATGACCTGCCTCAAAATTAACTCAAGGTGCGCTTTCGATATCAGACGCAATTTTATTAATTTTGGCCATTTAGTTTATTAGGTTTTATATTTCTTTAAGTTTTTGGCAAGCGCCTGAACTCTTAAAGGCCATGTTGCTACTGGCATGTTAAAAATTTGCTTAAAAAAAGATCACGAGGCACTTAAGCTCCGCCTTCAAATATATTCCCCGATGGTGATCATTGGTACGTTCAGTAGCCTGAGGTTCTCTTTGCTTATTACTTTGTAGTGAGAGAATGTTTTATTTTTTTATCGAGTGATTTATTTATTTTTTTACCACAAGACAATTGATCAATTCGAACGAACATGCCTCAAGGGCCTATAGGGTTGCATGCCTGGCTTGCATCCCAACCAAGTAGCACAAAGTGGGCTATGACGTGGGGGCCCGCGTTGGGCCCGTGAGGGCAGCCCACACGGGCCCCATGCGGGATTTGCAGCACGTACCCAGAGAGGCCCCGCGTGGGCTACCCAATTTCGCCGCGATCGGTGCCAAACTGTATCCGCGTGGGCAGTCCAAATGGGGCTGCCCGCATTCAGCCCAAATAGGGCTGTCCGCATTCAGCCCAGGTAGACGAATGTGGGCAGCACACTAGAACCATTAATGAGTCCCACGTCTGTGCAGGCAGTGACATCCCATTGATCAAGGTTTTAATTTTTAGGTCGATTAATCCCTCCAATACCAGAACTGTACAGGCGCGGGATTTGCGAAAGTCAGTCCGTTTCGGGCTGACCCATGTGCTGCCCTCATGGGTTGAATCGGGTATTTTCAGGGCTGCCCAAGTTCCAGTAATCAAGTGTGAAACATTAAGCACTATTTTTTTATTGTATGCTACACTCACTAACATGAGAGAAATTTATTCCCAACACTACAATAATGTGGGCTGGCCCACATCACCCCAACATGTTGGTCTGAATATTTATTTCAGTGCTGCGTGCAAAATAGTAATGCCGTAGGAAACATTTGGAGATCGTTCAGTACATACTGGTAAAGCGGAACAGTTACTGTTGCATATTTTCTTTCGATACTGCATAATTAACGTAGTTTGTACAGTAAACATAGTCTTTATTCATTGCATAGATATGCTTAGGACAGTTATGTGAAACCTCCAGAAGAGGCAATTAGTGGCCGGTATAACATGATTTACATAAATAAAATGGTGCCTTAAACATAGGGTGGAGACGTTTCAGAGCGGTATGCCCACGTACGGCCAATTGGGGGCCCACTGCGGCCTTTCATGGGCCGCCCCAATTGGGCTGACCTTAGGTTTACCGCATGGACTACGAATATATGCTGCATTTTCCCGCAAGTACCCCAAGAAATACCCGTGTGGGCATCGGGGTGGTGTGCTCGCTTTTCAACCCGGCCGCAAACCATGTGGGACCTATTCGGTTTTTTCGTGGGCAGCCCCAATCGGACTAGCCCGTAATCTATTTGCTTTAGGCCCACATTTGCATCGCATCTTCCCTAAATTGCCCCGCAAGAGACCGATGCGGGCAGAAGCGGGAAGGAGTACTTGCCTGCCCCGCTTACGGCCATGCGGAAATTATCTAGGTTTTTGCTGGGCAGCCCTATTTGGGGCAGCCCAGGAATTTTCTGCATGAATTCCGCATTTTCGTCTGACCTTCCCTCAAGTACCCCTCAAGGGTGCCTTGTAGACAATGTGCGGGCATACCCGTATTTAGCCCAGCAGCGGCCCATGCGGGACCTATTCGGCTTTTGAGTGGGCAGCCCCAATTAGATTAGCCCAGGCATTTCCTACACAGAGCCCAAATTTTGTTTGCATCGGCCCTAAAATTTCCCAAGCGGGACCCTTGAGGGCCAGATGTGGGAATATGTAATCAGTTAGCCCTTTCCGCGCCTATATGATGCCCAGATGGAAAAAGCAGGGGCAAGCCCAATTTGGGCTTGTCCGCTCTAAAGGGGGCCCTCATGGGTGTTATTGTGGTTACCCAAGCCCAACTTGCCCATACGGGCCCCAGGTGGGCCACGTAATGTGTGCTACTTGGGAAGGGTGAGAGTTTTGGATCCGGTCTAATTACCACAGTTGTCTGCTCAGAGCAAATAATTTATTTTTTATTCTTACATGTGATAATGACGTTTGAGTCACGTTGTGGCTTTACAGTAGCAATCTGTCAGGTGTTTTAATAACTTTCAATTTCGTGCGATGTCACGATCCTCTAGACCAAACGGATTTCTTCGACACAGCAACGGCTCTGGGGTTTTCCGCTGAGCGGTACACTTAATGCTGTCGCATTATAAGAAATATAAGATATGTAGGAAGTTCTTGCTGCTTCAACGGCGCTGATGGTGAATAACTGAACTAGGAGCGGGTACGTAATTCCACCAAATGAGGTCTAATTTCCGGTTAATATTACCATTGTTATTTTCCTTTTGTTTTTCTGTACCCCAGCCGCACAAAGAATGTTACACAAGTAATTAAAAAAGTGGCTGAGCGCGATATAATTTGGCCTCTTTTTCAGGCACCTGGAGGAGAGTCTGAAGGAAGGAGGAGCGATTGGAAGGACCGATTTCGACCTTCTTGGGGAAGTGCTCCTTTGAGCAGTGTTATAGTGCAGATGTAAAACAAGGCCAGTGGTGCTGTTGGCAAGACCTCGAAAAACGAAAATCAACGAAATCATAACCATGCGTCTTGGGAACACACTGTGCGAAAACAAAATACGAGACATTTTGGCAACTAAAGAGGTTAAAGGCAAAAGCCCGAGTACCGCATTCTGCTGCGCATTTGTTGCGAATGTGGGAGTGAGTAATGCTTAGAGTAAAGAGGGTGACTACTGTTTCACATTCCTCCCTTCCTTTATGGCATGGTACATGCGTCCGCGGAGAATTGTGACCAGACACTGCGACTTTTCTATCCTGTAAATCAATTTCAAGCGCTACTGATGCCTGCTGTACTAACGCCTCCTAGACATCTGGGTCTGCTTCTGTTTGCTGTGTGTTGCGGCGGTCGAGGAAGCGCCAAAAGAAAGGGTGCACGGACGCCTGGATCGGACGCCCGGTGGGGTCAGCTTCGTCTATGCATGAATAGCCTGGTGACGTCATGACCTGTCGGGATGGTACATCGCGCGCCACTTGTCGAACACAACCAGCATTTCTTTGAAAGCATTTAAGTTCACCGCCGTTCTATCATTTTTCTACAGGAAATGAAACGAGCAGTATATGTCACCCGTGGAATCTCGCTGTCATTCTCATTGTAGACAAGGGGAATTATGAAGAACGTTTCACAATCTGGGGCGTGGCGCTGTGGTAAAGAACTGGGCTGGAGATTCGTAACTTTCTCGCAAAATTACACTCAAGAGGATCGCTGTTTTGTCAGGCCGAAGACGCACTACGTTGGGGATATCTCTTGGGAATGAAAGAGTCTGCCCTACAAAATGGACTTTATAACTAGGAAAAAGCCGCAATACCACAACCCTCCTGAAGAACAAAACATTTATTGATCAGTGACTCAGCAAAAGTTGATCATATTCCAGTGTAAACTAAAATATGAGAACGGGGTCATAGGCAGTACCGAGATAAACAGAAGAGATAAGCGGTGACCTTTCGCAGTAATATAGTTCATACCAAGACAGAGAAGTAGAGTACCAGAGAAAAGGGATGCCAGGGAGAGATAGAGGAACCAAAGGTAACTAAAAAACATCGGAAGCGATGTTTGCATTACCGGGAGGAGGGGAAGGGGGGGGGGGAGCGGATGGTCAGTACTACACCCGGTGATGATGTCACAAATTGTGTTTCGAGATCTCGAAAGGAAACGGCTGCTTCTAAGAAGACGTGCCATCTCGGAAGAATTCCTGGAAATTACTCAATCAGAATGAATAGCCAGTCAACTGTTCATACTTCTTGCTGTCCATAGAACGAAACCACATTACTCAGAAAGAGCGGCGTGACACAGCAAGTTAGCGAGACAAGTAGACACTTTTTGCCAGCGAGTAGACACGCGTTTGCCGACGGCACGCTTTTTGCCTTTCCAATCGTTGCTGCGTCCGACAACGGTGCGCTCTGCGCCGAGCGAACATTGTTTGCGGAGCAAATCAAATAATGTAAATGTTTTTCTTTATGTCGAGTAAGCAGTCACTGAATTTATGGATGATTTTTTTCTTTCAGCGCCACGAAGGCAAACGCCCGAGGATAAGTCAGTAGACGGTAAAACGGGTGAGTTGGTATATGTATGCTGTAATTCACGGCAGCGCGCGAGGCGACGTTCTCTTCTTGTCTTGGCTTCTGTCCCTTTACTAAATTTCGTTCTTTTGTCCTGATTAGTTTCAAGGAAAGCGTTACACGCGATGAACAGAAAATGCTCTGGGTACTGCAGTTAACTTGTTAGCGCTAGAAAACGCAATATTCGAAAGGAAAAAAAAAGGAACGAGAAATATGGAAAATATTAATTAACGCGCGTTCAAGTTTCAAGTAGCCGGCTGGCTTACACCCGGCCCCCGACATAGGAGAGGGTGTGATAGGAAAAGTAGTAACGCAGCTGCGAGAGAAAGAAGTACAGGTTCTTGGAACACTCATTCAAGTTTATAAACAGCGGCATAAATGTGACAGAAGACCTGTTCCGTTGAGAAAGTGGGCCTATGATTCGAACAGGAGTAAGAAGAAAATAGTCCGTCCCGAACTAACGCTGATGAAATTTGCACAAACTGCTCGATGGTGAACATTTACCAGCCCATTCATAAAATGTAATTTAAACGTCTTTTGTACTCATTTACAATTAAAATATCTGCTAAACACTCGGAATTAAGTGGTTGTTAAGTATTTGAGATCATGCGAAAAGGTGATAAAGTCCACTTTTTACTGTCAATCAGTAAAACATCACATATGCACTGATGTCTCTCATGTCACAGTTGGTGCTGAGAATTGCTGGTACAGGTATGGGGTGCACTGTGTTGCTAGTATTAACTTTGAATATTAAAGTAGTAAAGGCGTTAATCTATTCAAATTCAAATGCATGGTCAAAGGTCGGGTTTACAGAAGTTTCAGAATATGATATTAGCTTGCCTGCTTCGGTCGCCTACACCATGTGTATTGTTTTCTTTTTTGCTTCCTCTGTGAAAACATCTACATAGGAACACAAGTTGGTGGCAGCGAATGATTTCGTAGAAAATCTGCTACATGAACATTTTTTTTTTTCAATGTGTTCACAGGTATTACGAGATCGCTTATGAAAATAGACATTTCAAGGCGGTCTCGTTTTGGGTGTCATTAGAGAGAATTAGTTTACCGTGATCCACGAGCCGCCACCATGCCCCTCTACCGCGCGTGGGCGGGTCGCACAAGCTGACTGGTCCGACGCTGTCAAGGGGGATGTGCAACCTGCGCAGTGGAACGCGCGGTGGCTGATCACGGTAGCGGATCGCGAATCACAATAAACTAAAGCTCTCTATTACCGGAGAGCGAATTCAGAACGCGCTTCAGCACATTTCTGAGGTGCATTAGTTATCGCAATTAGTAATGGCTGTCATTTTGATACCTGTTAACGAGTACAATGATTTCGAATTTATGAGCGGTATTTAGGCTCGGTAAAGCGCGTCCTCTGAGTGCGCGTGACACTGGGGAATCAGCACATCGCGAAAGTGACAGCACTTACAACAAGTTTTGTGTATGTAGTCATCTAGTCGATTTTTAGCTTTCTTTTCTGCAGGGAAATGTTTTGGTCCAAAATTCACTCTCGCGATAACATCATGAAACTAGGGCGAAGCGGGGACCTAGTGGTTTGATCATCTGACTTCTGTGCTGACGCTGTGGGTCTTTGCTAAGAAGAAGCTTCATAACGAGGATGGTTCTAATTTTTTGGGTCTAAGAGTTAATCCTAGCTGCCAGCAGCAAATTTCAGTAACAGTATTGTTGTTGCTGTCGTCTGTTCTAGAATTGCACTCATGCCCACAAAAAATGTTACATTTGCATTGCGCCATTTATCTACGTCGTTACCGAAACCAACGTTAATATCGGCTGAAGTTCGTTAACCCTGGATAAATCAGAGCGCTTCACCCAACAAAGATGCGAATACATGCGAGGGGTCATGATGCAAGGCAGCCGGGTAGCGTACAGTTCGTTCTGTTGCATCCGGTCCCATAGCAAAGCTTATTAATTCTGACTGCACGGATTCCCTGCGTTCGTCGAGTCTAATTAGCAAATAAAGTGACCAGCATGAGGTGACACAAGCCAATTACTCCTTGCAGAGCCCTCGCGTCCCCCCTCGTGTCCCCCGTGCACCTCCTCCCCCATTTTCTCGTGTCCCCCCCCTCTGTTCTTCGTCTCACGTTACCGCTGTTATTGCACAGCTCTGTTCTATGTCACCTCGAAATCGTGCAGCTGTGAAGATTGCATCGATCCATCGGGAAAAGATTGTCGATTTACCGTGAGTTTGGTTGCGTCATCATCAATTCCACCTTATTATTTCAAAACAAATTGAAACTTTCGTACAGAGCGCCCCTATTTATTTTTGTTCACATGAAGAAGGGTAGGAATAGCTGACGTCATTTAGATTTTTTTTCACGACTTTGGGTGCACAATAAATGGTTCTATATTATCAGTGATACAGTCACCAGATGGAGAAGTATGCTTCTTACTCTGTCTTGTATCTTCGTGAGTTTCTATTCTTGCTACAGTAAGTTTGATAGCCCGTCTACCTGGTCGCGTTTACTTAGGAATTCATCTAGAACTTTGAACGCAGATATAAACACCGCATTTGTCGAACCTAATGTGGCTGCACAATCTTATGCGATGACGTGGAAAAAGCGGACTGAGCAATAACTACAATAAATACTCCGCTGCGGCTTCTCGTGATGTACATTTTCCTAGCGCTTGAAGCATCAGTAGACCTGCGTCGATAGACGCAAACTAAATGAGCCAATGTTTCTGGTTTTTATCAGATAGGCTACGAATGAGGAAAGAAGTAAAGAAAACGGAGAAGGAGAAACAGCGGAGAGCATAGTGTTGTCTGCAGGTGGGCTGTACTGTAAATGCGCTTTTGCTTGTTCCTGCTTGTATAACCTGCTCCGGGTAGATCGTTGCCTCACAGGTCCCTTGAACGAGGTCAGTGAGCTGGCGCCATGAGCTTTATTGTGAATGTAGTACGTGCCAGCCGAAGCTATAGTGCACGCCTGCTCATTTCTCACAAAGACCAGCAGTGAGTGACGTGTGACATGTCTAAAAGCAATTCGCACCGGTGCACAGAAAAAATAGCTCAAGGACAATGGTTCATATGTATCTTTTTTTTGCTATTGTGGTGACTAAATTATTTAATTAATTGACTGATACAATATTTAGAGCATAAAGAAGGTTTGACTTTCTTCCTTGGGCCCATATTGGCTCTGCAAATAAAGATATGCGAAATGACTTTAGTTCTGAATTTCGTAAATGCTTTCTTTAATTATGAACGACATGAATTTCACAACGGGACATCGACATGCATTCATAACGGAACCCCGGAAGCGCCTACTGTTGATCTGTCTTAATTAATAAATTGCAGAGAAAATACGTTCAGGAATAACAAACGCATACTTTCGCCCTCAAACTAACTCACATATGAAAGGCAGCAACAGCGACAATGTAAATCGTAACGCCTCTTTCCGGCCGATCTTTTTCTTCATGAAAATATCAAAATATAGAAATAGAGACACTGCACGGCCGTGCACTGTTGGAAAACACACAGAACCACTTGCTTTTGATGAACGCGGTACCGTTTCCTGAATAAATATTGGCGAGGGATTCGCAAAATAGGCACAATGAAAAGATACACCTAATTCTGGGGCTTGCAACAGAGCGCCTGATTGTAAAATGAAATAAAACAAAATTCGAGGATTTCATGCAGTGTTGGCACAAATGGAATGACATCGAATAATTAAACAGGCTTTGCCGTGAACTAAGTGCCAGGTTGTTAGATGCGCATACATTTACAGCTGAAAGCCATTATTCTGGCTTTCAGCAATGTTAGGGGCCCTTATCTAAAATTCTGCCTCTGCACTTGCATTTGCAATACTGATATTTAACAAAATTTTATGCCTCTCACGCATGTGCAAGATTCCTGAGAGTATAATAGTTCCATTTCGAGCAAGGAAATATAATCTTACATCGAAGAATATATTTTGCTTGTTTCTTATTGGAATTTCCTTGAGGATGTGGGACGTCTATCTACGGATATACGGTCGTTCTTCCTGCTGTCTTCTTTGTTTTCTGAAATTTGTTCTTTACGCCACGTTTTAGTTTTCCCGAGGCACCCGGTCAGTGGACTGCACTCTTGTAAAGACGGCCATTAAGCGATGGGAAAAGAAACGTGAAGCAATCATTTTGTTTTTCTGCATATCAATCACAAAGGCCGTCACAAAAATGTGCTATTCTAGACTGATTAAATGAGATTTGAACGCTGCACCGGGGAACAGCCTATTTTGTAAAGCTTTCCTGCTGACCACGGAACCTAAATATATGTAACCAAAGTCTTCTAATTTACGGGTAAGTATAACTTTTCGCTCTTGTGTTTACTGACAGCGACCGAACTGCGCCCTTTGGTTACTTGAGCATGTGACTAAGTTCCTAAATCAGACATGGCGGAAAACAACTTCGGCAGTTATAGAGGCTCGCTTGATGCCCGCAGGCGCACGCTTCCGCTTTTACTAGGTGCAGTGAGTTAAAGCACCAGCTTATGGGAGTCTAGAGACTGGAACTATAAATTTCACCTCGCCTGGCCTTCTAATGTAAAGTTGGGCACATGCGGAGAACTGCAAATACACAGTGAAAGGAATTAGCTCGTTTGTCCTTCTCTAGTTCGCCGCCTGCACCTTCAGTCGAACACCCACACTCACTGGCCCATTTACGCAACGTTGTTTTACTTTGGTTGCGTGCTTTTCACGCAGTTAACACAAAATGCTGTAGGGAACCAAGTAGTCCAGAAAGTTTTGTTGACTGCAAGTAAGAACTGAACCTCCCTGGGGAGGACATAGATTATGTGAATGCGGAGGGTGCGATGCTACTGAAAACTGAAGCAGACAACCAATGCCAGCCTCCTTAAGTTCTCTTTTTTTTTTTTCTATGGACAACAATAAGCCTGAAAGCCGGGAGCCACTATATTCCGAGAGGTCAGGGCACGTATGGGAAATATTTATGGCGTGCGGCTGCGGCTCAAAAGCAATGACTCTCCTTTACTCGGGTGTGATTTCGTGGGTACGTAACCAAAAGCAGCGGCTGCATTTTGTTGGAGGTGAAATGCGGAGGCTTCACCTGAGGCTAGTAAGAAAAAAGTCCATCAAAAAATTAGCGGTGGGAAGGAAGACATAAGAGTTCAAGACCTCGCTACAGAATAGATATCCAGCTTTAGCCGAGGAAGACGACCATAGAGTACAATGAATTAATGATACCTTCACAGATATAAGTACTGAGTGCGCGGTAGAAGTAAGCGGTAGGATAGTTGGAGAGGATCGTTGTAAATTATCTAAGCAGACAAAGGTTTGATTAGGGAACGCCAAGGTACGAAAGCATCGAAGCCAGCATACATTATAGAACTAGTAGAGCTATCAAAACCAATCAATAGCAACAAAGTGTCCGAAATAAGGAAGTATAGCATGGAGAAAATCGAGCATGCTCTAAAGAACGGTGCCAGCCTTAAAGAGAAGTTGAAGTGGTTTTTTTTTTTTTTTTTTTTTTTTTTACATTTGGAGGAGATACAACGTTTAGAATGCACTAAGTTTATAGGTAAAGTATGTGAACTTGTTTTGAGCCAACATTTAAAATTGTGACGTAATCACAGAATAAAATTTAAAATTTCTCCTCAATAAACCGGAGTAGTGCAGGGAAACTCGTAATAACGTCATTGTTGCCGAATTTTTAGATTTCTCCTCGCTTCATCCAAATGCTTTTGGGCGCTGTCCTTTGCTGCCAGGCAACTGTTCACGATCAATACATTCGGGGCCGCTGGCGTTCTCCCTTCAAGCAACCGTTTCTTCGTTTTAAAGTTAGTGCTGCTAAACATGACGTGACTGTTGCGGCCGCAGTCCGGTGTGGCGCACTTTAGAGACGTATTTACGTCTACGCTACTTAATTAAGCGATTACATCGGCAGTCGAAATGCTATCACAAAAAGACTGTGCATTCGTAATCGGCAGGTATCACACATTTGTCCCTTTTAAGCTCGTTGAGATCTGAAACCTCTTCAGCTGCCCTTTAAATCAATGAAGAGGAAATTAAGCATAGGCAAAAAGCAGATGCATGCACTAAGAGACAAGGTGGGCAATGTTATCACTAATTTGGACAAGATTGTCAAAGTAGCCAAGGAGTTCTCTACTGACCGATACAGTAGCCAAGTATAGTTAGGACAATAATGAGATTGGCAAGAGTGAAAAGCAATCAGACGCTTCGCCAGTTACGAAGGACGATGTTAAGAAGCTTTTAGAGCTATGAAAAGGGAAAAAGTAGCCGATGCGGATCATGTAACTACAGATTTGTTGAAGGACGGGGGGGGGGGGGGGGGAATACCCTGTATACGCGGTGCCTGGTGACATCGACGGTACCGGAATCATAGAAGAACGCTAACGTTATCTTAACTCATAAGAAAGAGGACGCTAAGAACTTGAACATTTACAGAAAGCTGGATAGGTATAAGGTGCCAGTTGTGTTTTCTGCGCCAAAACAACTGGGTGGGTTCTGTGAATTAATAGGAAGGAGAAAGAAAGCACAATGCGATAAGAAGCACGTAAAGAGCTTTATTGGATGTGTGGTGGGAGTGATTTGCGAGATTCCACTGACGTGCGGTAAAGTATTTATAGGGCAGACTGGAAGATGCATCAATGATATAATAAGGGAACATGAGAAGTCCATAGAAAATGGGAAGGGGTCAAATTTACCCCTGCACTGTCAGAAATGCAAGTGTGAGCCAATTTTTAGCAGGCTTAATATTTTAGGGAAGAGTCGGGATAAGATGGCGCGCGAAGTTTTAGAGGCGTTTTGGATACAGAAGAAAGAAGACAGATGTATTAGTGAAGCCTCGCTGAGTCTACGCAGAAAAGAATTCACTTTTATTGAAGAATCTTCTTGAGTAATGGAAAGAATCGAGTTTATTATCTTATTCTTAGACACCTCCCACGTATTGTGTCCATGTTTATAGATCCTTTTTCCCTCAAGTACATGTACTTCTCATTCTCATGTACTTCGTTGTTTCGTAGACATGTTAGGAAGTTAGTTTTTTCATTACATAGGGACTTCACAAATGCTGTGTTTTGGATGGACATGTCCTACTGCACATGTGTGGTGGTGGTTGTTAGTGTGTGACTATGTGACTATGTAGTGAACTTTGTGACTGTCCAGCGTGGTATTAGCTGCTGGGCAAAGCAGAGGTGTGGAGATGTACATGAGTGTAGAATTGGTGACTGCCATGCTTGGACGATGTTTATGTTCTGCGGAGAAGAAAGTGCCACTATCTCCTTGGCAAAGAAAAGGATGATGAGAAGATGTACTCGAGTGTAGAAGTAGAGGAGTGGTGAAGAGGGAGTGTGTTTAGATCCATATTACAGTTGGTAGTGTGCGCTTGTGTTGTGTCTCATCGCATGTGTTTGTTGCGCCACATTACAGTTGGTAGTGTGCGCTTGTGTTATGTCTCTTCGCATGTGTTTGTGTTTGTTGCGCCACATTTCTGGGTATTGTGTTTTAAAAGCCACGAGAGACATGCCAGCGTGGTATGCGCATCTGAGTTTACAGTAAGACGGATATCATTCACGAGATAGACTGGTGATCAGATGATTCATTGACTGCAATTACGTAATCAAAGTTAATAGTTTTTCATTTTAAGGGGCAATAATGTATTGCAAAATTTTAAGACTTCTTTTATTAAAAGTTACGTAGACATAGTGAGTAAAAGAAATAGATATATAGACAAAAATTTAGTGCGAAAGCAGCGGGACTCCAAACTTGCAACTTTTTGAAATGACAAAAACGGCGTTCTTCACCTTTAGTGATACACGTTTCTTTTTTTTATCGAGAAAACTACGCCCCGTCTTGCAAACCTACGGGTCATTCCTTTGTGTCGAGACATTAGCCAACGACATATGAAAATTTAATTGAAAAAAAAAATAGGTCAAGGCACTTGGATTACTGTTCCTGTCCGAAGATATCCATACTTATTTTCATTTCGTCTCTTCAAACAGGCTAGTTTAGGCAATGCGGTGAATAAAAATATTGTTACGGACGTGGAAAGGAGGAAGGAGCAGGCACTGGCGCAGGCAGGAGGGCTCGCGCTAGGCCCGCCAATGTTTCATAAAACGTCATCTCACTGTCTTTCTCCTGTGATCACCGGCTTGCCGCCACGTACCATTTTGGTGGAGGTGCTGGGTCATCATCCATAATCATCCTGGCCCGGAGCTTCGGCGCCCTGTGTCTGCTTGCGCCGTCGGCAGCGGGTTCCATGAAGAGCATCGCCTGGCTGGTCTCCAGCCTGTCTGACCCGACGCGACCTTGACGTTCCTCCGCCGTATTATTGGCGTCTGGTTGCGGTGCGAAAAACGTGCGGATAGAATAGTGAAGCTTCAGTGCAGATGCGTTGAACAGCTAGAAGAGAGGTGCTACTGTATCGACGGCTGTCGGTCCGAAGAAGCGAAAACGAGCTCTCACTGCGCCGCCTCTTAAAACGAACGTCTGGCGTACGAGCGTACCCCCGCGCTCATGGCCGCTCTGGTGACCTTATCATCTAAACATTAACGTCCTCAATTCCGTCGACATCATTTCGCTACGGTTGGATATATTTTTAGAAGCTGAAATTCAATCCTGCTTGAAATTTCTTCGCTTAGTGGGCAGGAAGTCGGATCTACAGCAATTGCAAATCCTTGTGTAAGGGTCGTATTGGACTGGCCGTAACTACTAGTACATCAGTATAATGCAATATATTTTATTGATATTGAAAGTTGATGTAGAGCAGAATACGTAGACAAAGTTTAAAAATATCAAAAATGGATTTTTAATTGTCCTCAGAAATTTTCATTATGATGAAGGTGATTGCGAAAAACGTCTGTGTGCTGCCCTATGCCACAGCGCATCAGGAATTCAGAAAACCTGACTCCGAACCATATATTTCTGCATCTGTCAGCTAATTTGTAACGTCGAGAGGAAAAAAAAATGACAGAATGAAATATTGTTACGTCTGGAGAATGATGAGGACAAAGTGGCGTGCTCGTTTGTGGAAGATTAAAAAGAAGTGCGTCGAACGGGGGGCCCTCATTGCCTGGCTCTTTGCCTGTCTCTCACTGTATATATCTTTAATCCTCTATTGTAAATATATTTCTCCCTGTTACAATAATATACCATAATTTCAAAATCGTGGGCGATTCACAAATGCCTTAGAATCTTCAGATCTGCGTGGTGCGTAACTCCTTGACCAGGGCCTTATTGAAGTGGCCGTAAATACTAGCGCAACAAAATTATGTCAGGTGTGTTTAATGATTTCGAAAGCTGGGGTAGTGGAGAGTACGTGGAAAAAGTTTAAACAATGTTGAAACTATTTGTTACTTTCCTAAGAAATTTTCAATGTTTGCTGTTTTCTTTAAATTAGTGTGGTCCTATCTCTGTATTGAAACGTTATCTAAATATAAGCTTTAACTGGTTGATAAATAACTATGCTGAGATCATAGTGTGGAATTATGGCTTCTCTGCCATAAACCTTTTTTCAAATAAAGGTCTACAGAGTAGAAAAAGTTCGGATCATGAGCTGATTTTGAGAAATTTTTATTAATATATCTACTCTACCCAGAAAAGCAGGCACTAATATATAAAATTTTGAAATGAATATAAAAGGTCGACCGATCATCCTTTTTTCGATCTTACATAGAAACGCTCTACTATTTATTTATTCCTTTTACACCTCTCAGCTCCGTTCGAATGATCGAACTCTAAACTAATAGGCAGAATAAACTAATTTGTTGCTTATTGCCGATGTATGTGTTGTGCGCTATATAAATGTATTGGGGCTTGTCATGCTCGCAGTATGCGCGATAAACTGCGTTTTTTTACCACCTTGTGAATGCAGAAATTAAATGGCAACCTCGAGAGTCGTCCTGCGTTTCATTTTCTAGGGCTTATGTCTAGAAAGTACACATAGCGCATTTGGTCCTTTCCGCAGGTAAACAGACTATGCAGCGTGAAGTGTCTTAAGGATAATGCAAAAGCGCTAGAACGAAAAAGCGACTGGTAACAGTCATTTGTTCGATCAAATTCCGTTGAGGTAACGTCAACCTTCTCGGCAATTAAAAAGCTACCTTCTAATCCCCAATTTAATGTCACATGATCCTGATATTGCCATACGGTTTCGTTTTCTGTGCGCAATCTCACTTACACCTGGAATTCTAGATTTGTACTAGAGGTTAAGTAGATCCAGGGGATTTAGGTGTTTATCGTTATGGATGTAATCCGCATGCAATACATGCATGTTTGGTCGTGAGTGCTAGCCGGCCACCTGGACAACATGGTACGTGGCCGACCGTGGGCCGCCAAATGCCCGAGCAACCAAACAGTTCGGGGTTGAGTCGGGGTTACAACCTCTGGCCATGGATGCTGGTTGACTTCTGCCCAACCTAGCACGTGGCGGACCATGGGCCGCCCAGTGGCCGAGTTACCATGACCGAATTGGGTGGTATTCAGTCGGGTGCCCGAGCTTGGGCTTTGGTTGATGGCCGACTTCCGCCCAACCTGGTACATGGCCAACCATGGGCCATCACTCGGCCTAGCACCGAATGCCGGCCACGTCGGCTGCCGACCAGCTGCATATATGATCGGCCACAGGTCTGCAGTCGGCCAATGCTGTCTGGGTTGTTACGTCTGCGCCTTTTATCAAGTGCTATGGCAGCCATAAAAAGAACACATCACAGGTCCGCGGCTTCGTGGCTTAGTGCCCTGTATACAAAAGGTGCGCCGAGCAAATATTGCGTGCTCTGAATGCAGCTGAATTTCGCTCTTTCTCCTTCTATAAACCTGCGAATGACTACGCAAGCATTCCGCTGTGGAAGGTTAACCGCAAGGTCAAGGACAACCAGCCTGTAGGCTTAAACTGAGGCTTGCTACAATATGCCCCTGTCTGAAAAAAAAACAGTACGGGCTCGTTAAGCTCCCTTTTCAGTGTCGGTCAAATATTTAGGGGAATCCCCCAAGGTGAAGTAGATTTGCAATAAGGCAGTAATTACTCATTGCATCCACCCAAGCGCAGCCATACGGCTACAAAGGAAAGCTGTACAGCTTTCTCAGAAACTTCGTAGTTAAAGAAAAACTCGTCCTGATCCGGGAATCGAACCCGCCACCACCGCCTTTCCGGGGCAGTCGCTCTACCGACTGAGCTAACCAAGACGGTCAGGAGATCAGATGTTAGGGCGAGAGCGAATTGATCTATAACTCGAAGTGGGAATGGTGTTGGTCAAATATTTAGGGGAATCCCTCAAGGTATGAAGTGCTTCTCGGCACTTCACATTGCAATACTGCTAGTTGGTATGCGCGTGAGCATCATACCTTTCGGTGAACGTTGTGAAGTCTCAGTGATAACGGTTATATGCGCAGACAGGTAGAATTTGTTTTGCCTATCTTACTCAAAAAGTCGCTTTGTCATCAGCCCTACCAAACTTCAGTTCCTTGAATGCTGAAGGGTGAGAAAACGCTGCCGAGCAGATACACTTGAAAAGTCTGCACAAAACTCAGTGCTCGAGAATCACTTACTACTCCATTAATTCCCAATATCCAGAAGGAAACGACAGGCATGTGATAGATGTGAAGCAGGGTGAGTTTAAAACAGACAAAATAATTACAGGTTTGGCGATGAATGCATGACACGGGGGAGGTGTAACTGACAGAAAAAGATGCAATCTTCACTGCGCTAAACTGAGGGGATAAGGTTACAATAATTTTGATGCCAGGGGCTCAAGTGAATTAAGTTATACGTGGACAACGTACGTGCGGTGCAGCCTGTTGCAGGGATGAAAGCTGAGTCAAAGCTTAGGTCATGTTGTTGGTTTGCTGAGGATCTCTGAAGTAAAAAAAATGCCATGAAAATCAGTTTATTTGTTGTCCGCAATAGCTGACACTGAAATTTACCTGCGATTCCCTCGGCGTCAGCAAAGGCTCCTTGATTCGCTTTTTTTACTTGAATATGTTCTGATCTCTGTCGATTATAGTCACAGAAAACACACTCGAAAGCCCTTAGTGCCTGGCGCTCAGATCAAAACGTACTATCCGACTGCAACTTCTGTTAATTTCTCGTATTATTGAAGTTCGTACTCACCTCACACACGAAGTTCCAAACACTAATGCGCCCCCCCACCAGGCTCCCTTTCGATGCCCACTCCGCTGTTCCCATCTTAGCATCCTCTTTAAGGAAAAGTACATGTGCCCTCATTCCCCCGTGTACATTCCCACTCCCTCGTAACTTAACGAGATTGGAGGAGGTTTCCCTTAGAAGGATAAGAGCTGGGCGGCCCTTACCCCGTCGGTAAAATGCCGATGGGAATCGCAAGCAGACATGGAACCAACCACATGCCCGAAGTGTTCCACACCGGCTGCAGAAGTGGATGTTCGCCACCTGCTATGGACTTGTACAGGGACAAGGGCATCAAGGACACAGATTATGCGCGAAGTGGGACTGACCACAACAAGGGAAGAGGACTTTTCTAAATCGCTCACCGACAACGCTAAGAGCGGGAGACTGCTCTGGTTCCTCACGGAAAACCATTTACATGAGTTTATATAATATGCGTTATGGCAAGCTTGCGTACAAAAAAAAGTAGGCGTGAAGCACATATCATTAAATATAAACTCCATTGCCTTGATTCGAAACAGAGCCAAACAGAAAAAAATGGGTGGAAATGAAAATACTGCGTTATCACCGCCGACACCCAGATAGTACTTTCATTTAGGCCTTTTAGCAGATGTTGAAGATCGGAAAGTAAAAACGGTTACCGTTGTCAAATGGGAAGGGGACTTGACACCCGAAAGCACCTTGCCCCTGAGTCACACATAACGCATCGATCCATCATCATCCGTACACCTCCGGTAACGCCCCGCACCCCCCCCCCCTCCTCTCCTCCAGGGCCTATTTGGGGCTGGGGAAGTTTTTGGGTTCGAGGTGAAGGCCCTTCCCGGACACGGGGCTGTTGTGTGGTGACGCGCTCAAGGTGGTTGCACCCTTCACAGAAACAGCTTTAATCACCACTGTGGTAGTAAGCCAACAGGTTGACCGGACCTTCATCGCACCTGGAGTGCCTCGAAAGGTGACCAATTTCTTAGCAGCCATCATATTAGCACAGACCGCTGACTTGCAGAAATCGAAGAAACCACAGGCGGCTGGAACCAAGTGGTCGTGAACCTCTGCTCACCGTGGGGACGCCTTAACCGTTGCAGGGAGAACCAAACCTCCTTCCGCACTTCTGCAAGCGCTTCATGGAGGGCCGGGATTTTCCTGTCGTATGCGTCCGCGCAGCGTGCCAAAAGTGCTTGGTATAAGCACCCCACGAGTAAGGACGAACTGATTGATTGCATGCCTTGGTAATTGGTTCAGGTATCGAATTGTCTGATATGACACACCTGGAAGCTGAAACAGGTCAGCTACACGATGCAATAAAGATGCAGGGAGAAGACACTGCGTGAAGATAGGCGCCCTCACGACCCCCGCACGTTGGACAGGTTGGTCGCAAGCGGGCGCGTCTAAACACTTTTGCCTTGAGAGGCAGTAATCCCCTGGCAAAGCGATACGTGAATGAGGTTCTGCTTGCTTCCAGGAAGTCCGCAGTGACATATTTCCAACAGGGAAGAGCATTGGAAAGGTCGTGATGACGAGTTGAGGTAGAAGGCTGGGGGTGAGAAGCCTGACGAGTACTTCAGGGGAGCTGACACGACGTTGATGTCGGCCTGCTTTTTGCGGGCTCAAGGATGCTCGTGTCTTAAGCATAGAATGAAGACGGGGAGCCAGACTTAGGCACGCAGTGTGAATACGTGCTTTGAGCGAAGAGTTTAAGTCGAGTACTCAAGAGGTAGTAAGCCAGATTACGAGTTAGGTACATGTCCGAGTCCAACGCTACCTGAGTTACCTGACGTGCAAGCTGCGGCTACGACGCTCAGATCTGGGATGCCAAAGCTTCCTGTGTCTCTGAGCAGCTTCATCACAGCTCTAACAACTGAATCAGCAACCCCGTCCCATAAAAACAACACAAGATTCGTTCCAGACGGAGCTTGGTACTCACCGACAGAGGTGCTATGCCGGCTACGTAAAACAAAATCGAGAACAGGAGGGATCTCATAGTCGCAGTCCGGGCTGTGAGCGGACACAAATGGAGAGAGAGGGAGAGAAAAAATAGGATAGAAAGACAGGGAGGCTAACCAGGCGATGCCCAGTAGGCTACCCTACACGTGGGGAGGGGAACAAAGGGAAAAAAGGAAAGAGCGCAAAGGGAAGGTAGCTGTCTAGGGATCTATAGTGAAAGAGGGTAAAGAGCGTACAGTTAAAGTCTGCAACTCAACCCCGACTCCTTTAATAACCTAACTAGCGGCTTCACTGATTTCCTTTGTGATAAAGGAGTCATCCAAGGGTCCATCATCTTCTCTTCAGTAAGAGCGCGAGAGTCTAGGCGGCGGAGTGTGCAGCCCGGAAAGCACACTCACGCTCAAACTGAAGGCAGTCACAAAATATGTGCGAAATAGTTTCAATACACCCGCACTGCTTACAGCTTGGAGAGTCTCCCATGCCGATAAGATGGGAATATGCGTTTGTAAACGCCACTCCTCGCCACAGGCGACACAACATTGTAGCATCACGGCGGTGGAGGCCAAATGGTACCTGCAGTTGAAGTCACTGGTAAAAGTGGTGCGAGTGGGATGTCCACCCTCTAGGCCTAGGCCATGATTGTCTAGTCTCGTTTCGGGTGATCAGTCGAAGATGCCTTGCAGCGTCGGCTCAATTGTCAATGATATCTCGACAATATCGGGTGTATCGTGAGCTGATCGAGCAGCATCGTCAGCTAAGCTGTTACCGACAATTCCACTATGACCTGGTATCCACTGGTGGATTATTTCGTGACCCTCCTGTGATGCCTGGTGGTGCAGATGTCGAACCTCCGCTACAAGTTGCTCATGGTCGCCATGGCTTAAGATCGATTGAAGACATTTTAGGGCAGATTTGGAATCACAGAACACAGCCTATTTTTGAGGAGCTTATTCGGAGATATACTTTACAGCGGCATAAATTGTGGCCAGTTAGGCTCCAGTAGAAGTAGTCTTAAGCGAAATTAAATGATAAATATTTGCTTGTCTCGCAGGAGCTTGACGGCGCATGCCGAACTGGTAGAGGTTACTGATTCATCTGTATAGACGTGAAGGCGGTCCTATAGTGATTGTGTAGCAAGAACAGTGTCAATTGCTGAAGGGCTGGCGTTGATAAGTTCGATTTATTTGATATCCCCAAAACTGCAAGGGGCAGACGTGGGAGCTGCATACAATACAATGGCGACAGAGGTCGTGCTGCTGGAGTGAACTGTTTTGGGATGGAAGACTGGTGCGTTGCTATGATTTTTGCAGCTGCAGAATGTGGTCTCTGTAGAGTCCACTGCGCATGGTTGATGCTGGGGAATCCTTGAAATATGTCGTATGTGCATTCGCAAAGAATCGAGCAATATACGTTGAAAGCGGGTGGTCTTTGGCGAGTGCAGTGCTTCCCAGTGGACACAAAAGTTTCCCAAAATCTTGCGCCCTGGAATCGATCTTTTCTTGGGCCTTGGACCAGTTCGCGTCTGACAATCCTTCCCAGTTAAAATATAAACCAAGAATCCTAACCTCAACCTCACGGGGAGGCCGTGAAAAGGTTGAAGACGTGACGGTGGACGACCAGAGTATAATGCAGCCCTCTTCGACCGATTTAGCTTACCCCACTCAGAGTCGGATTACTTAGAGTTCAAAGGGTTCAAATGAAGCGGGCCCTACGTTCTGAGTGGCCCCCTGAGATCCGGAAAAAAATTGCCGATTTCGTGATTTGGTCCGAAAAATAGTCAAGTCATTCTCTTCGTGGTATCCCATGTTTAAAATAACAGCTTATGCATTACAATGTCGAATGCTTCAAAAGCTGCTCGTCGCATCGCACCCTTAATCCCAGCGAGCCTCACATTTCGTCAGTCAAATTAGAACATTTGTACTCGCCCAAATAAATTTAAAAAAAAAATCCCAATGGTTTTAGTTCGTTTTAACTGGTTTCAGTGAATGTCAGCTGGTCACAGCTGGTACTGAACTGACATTAACTTGTTCCAGGTGCCTACCAGCTAGATGTGAGCGGGCCCCAGTTGGGGTCAAGTAGAGTGAAAGGGTTCTAGCTGCCTTTTAAATTGAAGCCAGCGTGAACCTCTAGTAAACCAGCATTTACTGCTGTTGAGGTCAGCCGTGTGTTTGATTAATTTGGGCGTAAACACCGAAGGCTGTGACAAAAACAATAAAATATTAATTAGGATTAAGACTGCTATAGTTGACAGATGTATCAGCAATTTGCCGCTGCAAAGTAGAGATGCGAGATTCTCAGGCGAGCTAACGTTGAAGACCGCATCATGAAACTCTCCCAGCGAAAGGCTCAAAAACCTTTATAGAAACTTCAAAACCTTTATTCCCTTGCTCAAGGGTGGAATGAAAAAAGCAGACATGTTATACGAACGCACGCGCCCTTTAAAAGTTGTATTTCTGTGAAATATTTAAACTTACAGATTCTTCTTTGCGCAGCAGGTATTGCTTGAGCAAACAAAATAGATGGGCGCTTAAGCTTCGCCTTGTAGATGCGATAACATGACTTAAGTCCGCACCCTACCTTAAAGGAAAGTACATGCACACGAACGAGGAACCGCATGGGGAGTCAGAAAATAGGAGCCATTAACGCTATCTGTACTATAATACGCTTAAAGGTGGGGCTTAAGCATCCACCCTATTTTTCCTGACCACCGTTTACTGCGGCAGCTGCTTCTCGGTGACACGAGCTGAATACACTGTCACATAAAATTTAATTTTATTCTGTAAATTGAAAGCAACAAAGGTGTGATACATGCAAAAGTTTTTCCTTCTGTTCTAAAGGTGGAAATTATGTGCAGAAAGAAATTATACTGTCTTTGTAAATGTGGACAATCTGTATAAATATACAGATATATATTACGTATTTGAGCTTGTTAAAACTTTCATTTCATTCTAGTTCATTGGCGATGTCGTTTTATAGAGGCGCGCTGCCACTTCAAAAAGATTTACTTTCCAGCATTATGACAGCTTTTGGAGTAAAAAAAAAAACATTATTTGCTCTATTTCAAGTCAGCATATAAAACAATATCTCAGTTTTTGTAGAAATGCTGTCTTAGGCGAGCTTTAATTTGTCGTGCTGAATGAATCCACAAAACTGCCGTATAATTGGTAGCCCGTTCGTGGTAAGAATTTGCGAACAGCTTATGAACAAGGCTTATCTCTATTTCATCTGTGCTCATACGCAGCCAGTTGTCCTGCGCTATTGATTTAGCCAAGAAAATAACCGCTGGATAAAGTTATTTTTAAAGAATGCCAATTATGATTTTTGAGGGAGGATGTTGTTTGTCAGCTCATTTCCTAGATAGCCCAGTCTAGATGCCAGTCTGTCCGTGTGCTCTGCGGGAAAGTGTATGCTCAGGAGATGTTCATTAAAGTCCTCACATTCTTCGAGTAAATATGGCCTCTATTATCTGCAGAAAATTCTAACACGCGTCGAGACTCAAACCTGACATACGTGGGCACGCTGGCGGGAGTTTGGAGGGGGGAAGGGGAGGAGAGGCGTGGCATAGGGGCCCTCTTAATTTTTTTGAACCGGACCCTCGTCACTGTTAATCTGGGCCTGGCCCCATCTAGCCCTGCAGTACACCTCCAAGACGTCGAGAACAGAGGAGACTGAAGTCTCATCGACGACTATGGTCAGGTCATCTGCATAGGCAAAGATGGGGACGGGTGGTGAACCAGGAGGAAGAAGAAGCCTGTAAATGAGCCTATCCCGAGACAGTCTCTGGGGAACAGGCTCAAATGCGAGCGCGTAGACGTCTGGAGGTAAAGGGCACCTCTACCTGACTCCAGGGCCTACATCAAAAGCCTCACTGACACGACCCTGTATAGTAACAGGGGAGGTTGACTTAAAATACATAACCCTGACCATGCGCTGAAAGTCAGAGCATATGCCAGCTTCGTCCAGGACTTGGAACACGTATGGATGACTAACAGCGTCGAAAGCCTTCTCTTGGCCGAAGGAACATAAGATACCTGATAAATTCTTGGAGTCAGCCACTTGGAAAAGATCTCAGAGAGCGAAACCATGGAGTTGAGTAGGCCCACAAGGAACACAGCAAGCCTGGTAAGGACCGAGCATCTCAGGTTCTTATGACTCGCTGGACAGTTGGGCAGAGGGGTGAAAGAGCCCCATTTTCATTGCCACGTCTGGTTGGCCTCAGCGTTGCTGACTTCCTCAAAGCAGTGTGAAAAATAAATTTCCTTTCATTTTTTGCAAAGATATCGGGAGCACGCTAATGCGTTATGCGGATCAACTGACCACATTCGGTCATTCAGCTAAGAGAGAACAGGCATAAAGACAGTTTGCACTGACGCCTGGATCTCACCTTCTCTGCCTCACGAATCGAAGGCACTGGGTCGTCGGCATCCTATCGTACTTCAAAGGCCGGATCTCATGAAATCCGCTGCTCCCACAGGCTTCGAACAGTGCTCAGCTAGCGCATTCGATTTTCTTTTGCGCTACTCGACCCGCAGGCGCAACGTATACAATCCCAGCTTCAGGAGGTTTCAGTCACGTTAAGGAGGGTGACGTTCCTAAAGCCTTCTATAAGTCTGTGACATGGTCGGCTACGTGTGTGAAACACGACCTGGCTTTTGCGTTTGGGCGGCTTTCATCTTTCTCGAAGGAAATCTCGGATCATCTGCCCTTCATTATTTACCACCTGACTCTGTATTGCCTTTCTGTGTTTGATCTGGATGCGCCGCTGAATCCACATGGCCCATTTGATGTCTCCTTTCTTTCTGCGAGAGCCTTAGCTTGGTTGCGTTATGAGAAACGCCGAGCTTCGCCGTTTGCCCGCCGGCAGTATCACTCGGACCCGAGTTAACTATTTCCCCTTGTGCTCCGCCATAGTGGCCCAGCCGCGGAATTGTGTTCTCCTAGAGTCTGGGACCTTTTTAATGCTTCTTATTTAGCTGCCCACACAGGGTGACTGCCTTGGAGACGGGAGTTATTTACAGCACATGTAGGGTTAGAAACGATACAAAAAGGTGCAAACAATTGTAGGGAAGGACGCGTTTCATTATGCCTCCACTGAAGCTTAATATTTTTTGGGGGTCTTATTTCCCGGGAAGTACAGTTGTATAGAAAAAAAAAAGGGAGAAGATACACACCACACTTACGAAGTAATAACGGGTGAAATATGTATGATGAGTGGCCTCTAATTTTGGCGCTTTTTTCGCTACACCTTCTTCTGCATGATCCACGTAAATTATTCTCCAGTCGCTAACATGGCGAAAATTTTGCGTCTTTTCTAATAACGCTACGATTCCCTCTTATTCTGTAAAACAACGCGCGGAGGCAAGCTTTAATCGGTTTCCTTTGCTACTCGAAATGAGGACAGAGAATGCATGGACAGTGTGTCATTTTCGTTTTCAGTGAGATTGGGGCACCTCGGACTCAGCGTTAGCTATGAAAGAATAGTGCCTGAACGGCCATTATCCATTTATCACGCACATGGCTTCATTTTTCAATTTCAACGAACATTTGCTCTTTTATTGGATTCGTCTTTGACGCCCATCTTCATCTCTTGCCGCTGTGCTTGGCGAAAACATGTCTGTGTCCGGTTGTAGACTAGAATTGCAACACGTTAACAGCCTGCGCAACATGCGCAGCCCTATAATACTCCCCTTCAGAGCACTTTCGCAGAAAGACCGTGAGAAAATTTTGTAATATGCTTAGCAGACGCGAAAGGGTGCATCTACAACTGAATCATCTCTCTAAACGGCCCATCTCGAAAACTTTTTCTCGCTTTTAACGCTTTTTTTTTCAGCAGCAAGGAAGCTTTGGTTAAGTTTCTGATAAGCCTATTTTAAGAAATATTCACCACAGCCTTCCAGAATTAAAAACAAGAAGAAAAGCGATGATATTCTATACACTGCATGCCTTTTTCTACGCTATCTCCACTGAGCATTACCGGGTTACTTTCTGCGAATGACGTTATGCACGCAGTTCCCCCCTAGCAGAAACTATTCTGCGATACAAGTGGCTTGTCAAACAACAACTGAGTTATTTGCCTTTTCTCTGGCCGCTTTCGTTTCCTCACTCAGAGGAAGAAGCAAAGAAAAGGAAGTCGCAACGGGGACGTCGTCCAGATGTCCAGTTTCTCACGCTGTCGGTTTGTAGTCTGACAACTTCGTTTCATCCACCTTTACGCATAGATGTATACATACTTGGTGCCCTTCCTCGGTTTAAATACGGGATACCTATTGAGATGCATTTTTTCCCTTCCTTTCGGCCTTCCGTTAGTTTCAACCTTGCCTTCCTAAAAAGTGCGCAGCCGTAGTTCTTGCGACTCCAAATTCGCACAATTAATTGCAGTAGTAAAATGCGCGTCAATCACAGAATAAGAATTATGGCAGAAAAAGTGTTATGTTGCACGGCACTGTTACTTCGAAACGGAAATATAACTTAAAACTTTAGAACTCTTGGCGCTGTTTGAATGAAAAACAAATTCCTTGTGGTATCAAGCGACCATCAACATCACGGCAAAATATAATTAGGCGTAGGTGAAACTAAGCCTGATATCTTCAAGTTCTAAAGATAGCATGAGTTCTAATACGCCTAACTTAATGTCTGGCTATGTATGGCCTGTATGACTGAAAGTTCCATTATATTAAAAATTTTAAAAGCAATGATTTTTTAAAGTCATGAGGGAGGTCCTTCGTTGAAATAGTATGCTTCAAACACGAAAGTGACTAATAACATGCCAGGATTAATACAGATATCTGTCGCAGTAAAATAAAGCTTAAAATTTTCGCTTCCGCGACATTTGTGGCTACGAAATCGAATTTTTGCTTCAGTTGGCGACATTTTTGGCTATTGTTCAGTTTTTTCTGCCGCTTTTCTTCCCAGAAGACCTGCAAGCCTGTCCCCATTGGTGCCTATAAATGTGGAGCCAAGCAAAATGAAGCATGCAGGAGAAAGAAAAAAAAAGACACGCTGTGCCTCCGAATAGCGAGTTCAGCTCGTAAGAACATACGACTCACGCGGTAGGAGAACGAGCCCAAGAACAAAGAGAAACAAGATGGCGAAATAAAACTCAACAGCTATAAGAAATAAAGCGGCTATCTTAACAACACCACACAATGTATTCTCACTGTAGCAAGGCAAGTACTCACGTGTCAACGGTTATTTAGCACTCTAGAAATTAACATGTTTTTCCGCATGTTCCAGAATTTTCGGAATGCGAAACGAAGGGAGACGTGTGGCAGTTTGATGCAGCCTGACATACTTTTTTTTTTTTGTCACTAATAATATACGTGCGATATTCCTTTCCACTGTTTGTTTATTCCAAATATTCATATGATACTACGATTTCTTGTATCTTAAATAAAACCTGCTTTGTTACAATATGGTATGTGGGCCAATTGTGCCTTCATTCTGTGTGTCACGCTTTCCTAGTCGCAGATATTCCTTGCTCACCTGGTACAGCGCCTATTTTTCAACAGTATGAAATATAGTAATTTACACAGTTTTACTCAGACAGGAGACAGCCTAAACTCGAAGTTGCCGCAGTGACATGCTGTAAAGCTTTTTATTCTGATGAAGATAATTAATATTTTGGGAGAAACTTGCAATTTGGTTTTCAGAAGTAGCAATGCTGAGAGCATGTAAATTAATCAATATATAACGAAGGACGGTCTCCTAGAGGGCTACTAGAATAATAAAATTAGAAACGCTGGAATGGAGTTAACACAGTTACAACCTGTTTCGCAGAGGTTGATTTGATTTTGCTAATAGGGCTTAACTTTCCAAAACGACTTAGGCTATGAGGGCGCCTTACTACAGGGCTCCGGTAATTCCACCCGTTGGAATTTTTTAACGTGCACTGACATCGCACAGTGCTAACCAAAACGGTTCTACTGAAGTTGAGGACAACGCAGACTTCCGTATGTAACAAAAATTGGTAGGTGTAACGTTAGGAGTTACGAAGTGTGCAGAGTGGGTCAGAGAAATAACTTGAGCTAATGACAATATAGTAGAAATCAAGAAGAATAAATGGGCATGGGCAGGGCATGTAGTGCAAAGAGAGGATAACTGAGGTTCGCTAAGGGTAGCAAGTTGGATTCCAAGAAAAGGAAATCGTAGCAGGGGGCGGCAGAAAGTTGGGTGGGCGGACGAGGTTAAGAAGTTCGCAGGGGTCAAGTGGATGCAGCTAGCACAGGACCAGGTTAATTGGAGGAATATGGGAGAGGCCTTCGCCTGCAGTGGGTATAGTCAGGCTGATGAGGATGATGATGATTCAGTATTGAAGAGGGCAAAATGACGAGACCTGAGGTGATGAGAGGACGCAAACGCTTACTGGCAAATTACTGTTTGTTGGAAAGCAAAAGCAGTAAAATATATGTCTGAAAAGGAGTAAATAGAGAGAGAGAGGGACAAACATTTATTATGAGTAGGCGCGAAATATTCAGCCCTAGGAGGGCAGCCTCCTCAGTCCAGGAAGCCGTAGACCCGAGCCATCTCCCGAGTCCGCCTGACCAGACTACGATGATCCGCCAGGCTGGGGCTTGACAGCTGAGTCTCCCACTGCTCTTCGGTTATGACCATGATGGTTATAGTACAATTTGGTCCCTTGCATCCCCACACCATATGTTGTAGGGTGTTTGGTACGTTGAAAAATGCGCATTCATATCTGTAGGTGGTCGGCGAGATTATGTGTAGTAAGGTGCCATGGGGGACGTGGCTGTTGGCTTGGAGTTTTTGGAGGGTGACTGCTTCTTCTCTGGTTAGTTTCTTGCGGGGTGGGGAATATTTTCTTCTGTCAAGTCTGTAATGCAGGAGGGCGTCAGTATATTTCTTGAGTACATCATGTGTGCTCCGAAATCCCTCTGGACGTGGTGCCCGGTTAGCATATCCTCGAGCTGAGACGTTAGCGGCCTCGTTTCCTTCCAAGTGAGTGTGTCCCGAAGTCCATATGATGTAGGTATCTGGGAGGTGATGAGTTGTGGTGCGACGGAGGATTTGAAGTGCCACGCTGAAAATTCTTCCCTTTTGGTAGTTTCTGCACGTAGACTGTGAATCAGTGATAATGACGACGTGTTCTTTGTTGGCCGAGACCGCCAATGCAATTGCGGCCTCTTGGGCTGCCTCAGTGTCATTTGTTGGAATAGGTGCAGAGGTCGTTTCAGTAAATGTGGAATCTATGGCGCTAATCGAGTGGGCTTGTCTTCCCGAGTATTTTTCTGCATCAGTGTATCTCGTTTCCGGATTTGTTCCGTGCGCTTTGCTCAGGGCCCGAACTCTTGCCAGGCGCCGGTCTTTGTTGTATGTAGGATGCATATTTCGCGGGATGGGGGCTACGGTGATGTATGAGCAGATTTCGTCCGGGATGCGCTGCTTGGATTTTTTTTTTTGGTTTTAAGCCTTCTCTGTATCCCAGTTTCTTGAGGGTTGCACGTCCAGTTTCTGTTAGTTTTAAGCATTCCAATTGGTTTACTTTGTGGGCCTCGACAAGCTCTTCCCACGTGTTATGATGGCCGAGGTGGAGGAGGCGTTGCGTAGATGCACGTTCGGATATACCGTGACGATTTTGATGGCTTTACGGAGGAGAGTGTTGAGTTGTTCCACTTCTGCTTTCTTTAGATCTAAATATGGTTTTCTGTATGTTATGCGGCTTATGATGAGAGCCTGGATGATGCGGATGGTATCTTGTTTTTTCATACCGTGTCTTTTGTTGGCCACGTGGCGGAGCCACTTGAGTAACAGTAGCCTGAAGTCTCGGGGGTGTTGCAGACCCTGATCCATCTTTCTGGATGTTTAGGCCAAGAATGCGAAGAGAGTCGGCTTGAGGGATAGGGGTTCCGGATCCGGAAAGATTTCCGGATCAGGAATGTCATCTTTTGGTAGTGTTCCTCGAGTTCTGGCTTTAAGAACCAGGAGTGCAGATTTTTCTAGGGCGCAGATGAGTCCGCAATTTCTTCGGTAGTTATTCGTGCAGTCGACGGCTTCCTGAAGGGCGCCTTGCTGCTGTCCTGGGCAGCCGCCTTGAATCCAAATTGTTATATCATTGGCATATAGAGAATGTCGTATGCCGTTGATGTTATCTAGATCCCTCGGGAGTTTCATCGTAGCGATATTAAATAAGAGGGGCGATATAACAGATCCTTGCGGGGTACCTTTGTCCGCTACTAGGAATTTGTCCGTCTTGAGATTTCCCAGGCTTATGTTGGCCGTACGATTCGTCAAGAATGTATGAACGTAGCTATATGCTCGCTCTCCGCAATTGGTGTCCTGTAGGTTGCGAAGAATTGCGCCGTGTGAAATGAATAGAAAAAATATATTAAAGAGAAAATAAGAAAAGTGAAAGAAAGCTAGAGTCGTATTATATAAGCTTCCCATTTTCATTCCATTTGGCCGAACGTCAGCATGACGGTATCATCAAACGAACGCCGCAGAAATCGAAAAAGGAAAAGAAAGTCATCAGAGGAAATTCGCAAAACTCGCAAGGTATCGGGCTCCGCCATATAGACTATATAGAAAACGCCACTCGCCGCATGCATGCGCGAAATGCTGGCTGCATTATGCAACCAATGCTAAGATATTATCGCTAATGAGCGAATGGTCCAGTCGTTTACCATGTGCACTTGAAAGCCGCGGATTCATTATGAAATGCATCCTGAGTGCCAAAAGGATCGGAAGAGGAAGATGGAAAATTGGAGGTTCTGAAATACAGCCCCTAGCCTGCTGATCGCCTTCGCGTTCGGATTCTCGGTTGGCTAAAGGTTTTGGGCAAGGTCTGCGCCCGATAGTAGGGGGTGCGTACAGCTTCCCGTTCAGAAGAGGCACCGTTCACAACATGCGCTCTGAAAGTGGCAATGCGCGAGGCTTCTAGCTTGCGTCTATCACTTTGATTGAAAGCAGCCATGTATGCACTTCAGCGTCGCATGTCGCCGTCGTCGCCTTTCAGGGGCGTTCTTGTGGCGCTACGTTTCCGAAAAGCAATGAACGTGACGTTCACTCTTCTGACACCGCTGTAAATGTAGATTTTGCGCAAATCCCCAATCGTCTACGACCGAAGCCGAGATTGCTCTCCTCCCCAATCACCGAGCCGACAGTCCAGAAGAATCTCAATGGGGCAATGGCTACGCCTCTCCTTGCCCGGCCACCACATTATGCTCCCTCGTGGGGACATTTGTCCGGCAATCAGCCCTTGCTGGTCCACTGCGCTCGAGATATTGTAAACGGAGCTGAGCTTCTTAACTAAGAGGCCCACCCTGACGGCATGAGGTTTTTTGCATTTTTCATTATTTATTTTTCTTTTCCCTCTGTCTCTCCGCCGTACGCAAGACATCGGTGCTAGCGCTGGGCTTGTGCAGTGACAGGCTCAGCCACGAATGAAAATATAGTGTAATAAAACTTCACCTTTCTCTACCAATGCATAAGTGCGAGACGAATGCTACTGGAGTATTAAATCCGTGTTGTCATATTTCGGAGCACGGATCTGGCAGATGCGACAGCAATACTTGCATTTCACTAGTCATCATCTACAACGCTCTCCGCAAAGCATATTTGTAGGACATTCAACGCAACTTAGCGCCTTAGAAGGACAGATAGCAATGGAGGGGGCCATTAAAATAATCTCAACTGGAAAAAAAAAACACTTTAATAGGAACCATCCACCAAGCCACTGCATATGGCTTTCCAACGATTAATCAGACTAAAACGACCTATACTGAAAAGGTGAGCAAGAACTAACATTGAACCACCCATCGATTTTATTAGTACATACTCGAAAGGCCTTGGTAACGTGATCAATTGACGGATATACCACCGTATACTAAACAGCAATGACAGTACGGTGAAATTGATTCGCCGCAGTGTCTCAGTGGTTAGGGCGCTCGACCAAGGATGCGCGATCGAATCCTCACTGCGGCGGTCGCTTTTCGATGGAGACGAAAAGCAAGGCGCCTTTGTGCTGTGCGATGTCAGTGCACGTTGAAGAACCCCATGTTATCGAAATTTCAGAAGCCCTCTACAACAGCGTCTCTCATAGGCCGAGTCGCTTTGGGCCGTTAAACAACATAAACTAAACTAAACCATTACCAAGAAATTATTTCCTGAGGCTCCGTTATTGGCATACAAACACAACACAAACCTGAGATATCCTAGTACTTGCCCACTTCGATAATATACATACGTGGACTATAACCTGATGCTCTCGATCTTGACGTAACACCCGCAAACGTTTACAAAGCGATAACATGTGCGGTTCAAAGCACTGCAAGAGATCTTATCGTTCGCGTAAAGGCTAGCTTTGAATAAACCGCAGACTTGACCGACATATCGTTTGCGGTAGAACCTTAGAGCTGGTTGGTTTACAGCCAATGACGGCATCAAACTAGAGACAACCCGCTGTTAGCTGACACGGCACGAGAAAGCCACGTGTCGTGTTTCCTGACAGTCTGCTGTCCCTAGTTGGCTTTAGTATTTTGCACATCTCCTTTGGCCGGGTGGTAAATCCACGTCTAAGAGTGAGAGGAACACCGACTAAGAGTTTTTAATGGGGATAAGAAGCCGTCTTTATTAAAATAATTACGACCGTGTGCAAACCACAAGCCCTCTGTCACCCCTTTTTTCGTTGACGTGCCGAAAAAATCTGCTCAATCCCTGAAGCTCGAGCTTCTTACTTATAACAAGTGCGCCGAGAGCTCAGCGAGCTGGCCACCCAGAGCACTTCGTGGATTCTGTGGCACGGCAGTCAAGACGCCCCTCAGTCCTGTGTGGTCCTCCTATCCGAGCCCAACCCGCCTTTCTTAACGTCCTGGACGCGAGCGAATGTTTGGCACGTGATCTGCGCACTTATGGTGAGCATGCCGCTCACGTTCCTAAGTGCCGCTGCCGTATACGATATGGCGTCCGTTGAAGACAAGTTAAAGTTTGTGAACTTCATCCATAAAATTTCCTGTTCAGACTGCGGCTTTTTTGGTATAAGTCAAAGCGCGAACATTGAAAGTCAATTGAAGCGGCGCGAGAACGACGTTGCATAACACGTGAAAGCAGCGAAACGCGTGATCGCCTGGGAAGATGCATCAGTTATCACAAGAGAAAAGAATTGGCTGTCGAGAGGGAGAAAAAATAAAAATAAAAACCACAAATCAAAGAGAGGGCAATACCCCGCCTACATACGCATATGCCTGTGCCGATTGCTGAAACGCACTTCAGTTTCATGATTTAGGTTTCGGTTTAGAGAACAAGGCTTTCGTGCAAAAGCTGGAGCGTCTTTGCCATTTTTTAACTAGAAGGATTGGCCGGCGTTTCTTTTTCGTTTCTCACATAAAGACTAGTTTTAATTTCATGTCTTCTAATGCAATCCCATGCCTCCCCTGCCTCCCCTGCCAGGAACAATAAATATATTGAAGTGGCAGGACAATCACTGAACGTCACACGAAGCAGCCACCGTCATGACACAGTAGCAGAACTTCCCAAAGTTAGTTTCCAAACGATGTAATCAATGCTTTCAATTTCGTTGAAACTAAACTGTTCATTTTTGACCGAAGCTCAAACCTAGAAGACATCGAGTATGAAAAAAGCCATTCCTAACCCGCAAGGTTATTACTTTGCAGCAAGAGGGACACACGACTCCAGAGTTGTATTCCGCCACTGCTAATCCTTCATTAAAGTCCTGCACCTGGTTGGAGGAAAGACAGCACCACTAGAGTAAAACACTCTGTACCACCCTTCCCAGTACGTCATCTCCCCATGTTAGTGTTTCGTTCAAGATTTATCTTTTGAACATGTCTACGTCTACTTTTTACAGTGCATCTGCTGCTGCCATATTTAGGGAACACTTAGATTCCCCCCTCCCCCCCCCCCCCCCTTTTTTTGTTTTCCTTCTGCGTTCTTGATCTGACAGGGCTGCCACTGGCGGCTACTCTGCGTCAAAGTTTCTACTTTACGACCCTGTCTGGCGACGAAAATTTCAATTACGCTCCCCGGCTAGTTTCCGGCTAGTTCAAAGGTTTCTTTTGGCGCATTTATTCACTACCTTTTTAGTAATAGATTGTTTTTAGTTATAAAAACAACATCACGGACTCCGGTGCTAACTCCGAGGACGACGCCAAGCGGTAGCAAAGGATGGGCGTTAAACACCTCAAAACGTCTTCGTGCCACGGAAAAAAATTTCTGCGCGCTTCATTCAGACCATAATTAGGAGGATGTTATCATGGTGCAGCCCTCACTAGCCCCACTGAAAGTATATGAAGCTCTCCCCACTGCCTTTTGTTCATTTATGGTTGTAAATAGCGATGTTGTACCCAGGCAACATGACTGTGCGACAGCGGTGTACTTGATCAAATATGTTTTGAATTTGTGGCACGCAGCAACACCGTATGGACGTTTTCACTTAATGCTATTTTCCCTACCTGGAGCAACATGTGCAAAATATTTTTCCATTGCCAGCTCTTTTTATTTGTGTTTCTAGTTAGTGCGTCGAACATGTTCTCTCTTGTGAGAGATTGACAAAAACAAAGATGCCCGCCAAAATTGAGCTGCACTTCCTTACGGCAGCTCTATGATTCAAATTCGTTCTCTTGCAAGAAAATTATCTATTCTTGGTAAGGTTGGTGCAATGACATTGCACTTTTATTGCTTTATAAATTTGTTTGAGGCGCTCCCGTGGCCTGAAAAGCAAGAATGGCCAAACTTTGGTGATTTTTATTATTTAGTGATTAATAAGAAATATTTATTAGAAATAGACTAGAATATAGCTTCTGGTCTATTCGGCTACAAATTTCGCGCTAAGATCAAATGGCGTGGCTACTTTTGTCTACTTTTACCTTGACCTCTAAGTTATTTTAGTATCTTACCAACGGATATAATATGTCTTTCCGCTTTTCCCGTCTCTTTCAGCGCGTCGCTTTATTGTTTCTTTTTTCTTGCACATTTAGTCCTGTTGTGCTGCTTAATTTTTTTATCGCACTTTTTTCAGGTTCACGAGACTAATCTGCGGATGAGCAGGTTTGTGATTGAACGAACGGGCGTTGTTTTTTTCCAGGTAAACGAAACAGATCTGTGAATAGGGATGAATGATTGAACGGACGAACGGACGGACGGTCGATGCGTGGAATGCTCGGTATTTGTTTTTGTTTTTCTACTATATTTCAGTAATAAATGCGCCAAGTTTCCAGAATTATGTAGAAATTCGCTCTTTTTCTTTAAATATAAACTTGATATATCGAGTTTTGCACTGGCCTAATTTCTAATCCTAAATATATTTTTACGCCGCCACCCTACTTTTTTGCCACCGATCTTCCAAAGGCTTTTCATTAAAGACTACCATAGATTCGTGCACATTATTGAAGCCCGCAGCCTGAGAGAGAGCCTCAGTGACTGTGTCATCATATAAAATGGGCATTGCTATATTCTACTATAATAAGCTCAGTTGTTTCTACTGATTTACAACGCACTGCACATATATACGCAGTCATGGTTTAATTTCTTTCCGTATAGCTCCCGTCCTGTCGAACGATGATCTCACATCAAAGAGTAGGGCACTTCATTTTGTATTGTTATAGAAAAGTTGCTCTCAAATTTGTGTTTTCTACTTTCTATGGTGGCACAGACTACATTTTATCTATTGAATCAATTCACTTCTTACCATCGCCATTTGTGACCCGGTGTCTAAAATTCATCATGTATCCTGCGCAGTTTTCTCATATTTACTGGTTAGATTTTGAATGCTTCTCGCTCACTATGATGATGTAATTTTATACATGTATTTAAATGTCGCTGTTGCACCTAGTTGCACGGTCTTTTATAGTCCAATTTCTCCAGGGGTTTACGATTGAATATTTTGCCCTGAGCTTCTCACGCTTCAAACAATTCCCAGAGCATGTCTCCCTATAGTGCCCTCCTCATTGGAGGTTTTCCGTGGGCACCTAGCCAACAGGTTCCAACAGCTGTCTTATTTACTTCAGGCTTGAGACCTGTCCTCATGCATAGAACTGCGTTACCGAAAGTAAGTATCAGCATCATTATTCATTTCCGGATACCTGTGACTCACAAGTGCTCACAGACTGTCAGTGCTTATATTGGTTGTATCCCATAGCATCCCATGCGTCATTATATCCACACCTCTTCGCCTTTTAAGGCGTAGAAGCCTTTTCATATTCTTACCGTGTATATGTGTCCTTGCTTTACACATAACTCCAAATGTTTGCATTCTGCCATCCTCATAGCCTTTACTTACAAGCGCTTCATCAGTGGAATCATTAAAGATCATCAAACCAGTCTATTTTGACACTAAAATCAAAACCCAAAGCACCTCGTTCTCCTCCACAAGTATCAACCAGTGGCCGTAAAACTTCCCGGCTATGAATTGACAGTAGAATATTATTGCTGTGTAATAGACCTGAACCACCTTTATACCTCGCAGGCACCACATACCTCCCAATTTAGCAACCCCGAAACTCCACACCTTTATCTTTCTCCCTGACATGAGGAAGATAACCTTTGCCGATAATGAACTCATCCCAATGACGAAGACATATCCTCTTGTCGCAAATTTCGATAGCAGAAAACCCTCGTTCAATATTTTTCCACGCTGTTTTGTGTTCTCTCAAAGAGTCACAAAAGGTTAAGTATAATTTCACGTAATAAAAAACTATTTACGCTATCTTGAATTACCCGCTCATTTAAAGTGATTTGGTATTAAAACTCACTCTGCTACCTTCACAATCCAGAAGTAGTGCTCGCAATTACTTCTCGTCTTGAGGGACGGCATAACAAAGCAACGCGTTCCCCTTCGCTAGTGTAACCAGGTAACGTCCGTCTCTTAATCCCTAGCACGACCTTTAGTTAGCCACACAAGGTTTCTTTCGAATAGATGAGGTTGTTCGTGGCGTACGTACACGGAACAGGTTTTCGCTAGAGTCAGGGTAAAAGCACATTCGTGTTCAAAGCCCAGAAGCTAATGCAAAAAAGAAACTTCGAGCTGGACCGACGGGAGCGGGCCTCGCGGTTTCTGGGCCAGTAGGTTCGGTCATGTTTGGGTGGCTTTATTTCCCTGTTCCACGCAGCTGATACGAATCGTTACAAGCGGCCCAAAGGCCATCAGTGTGAAAGTCGAAAAAAGAGAGCTTCGCTGCAAAGCAATATCGTCATGACTGCAACGTCGCTACCGGGGCATTCTAGCGGGTTCAGCAGGCTAGGTACACACGGCCAGCGGGAAGCAACACAGGCACCACAAGACAGGGGCCAACGGGGGCACGCACACCCCGCCCTCCTCTTCCTTCTTCACTTTTCCGTGCTCTGCTTAAGTCTGTAGCAGTACAAATATAGCATCACGCCGAGGATTTCTCTGAAAGTGGTCCTGCGGATACGCGGCTCTGGCCACTTTTTGCGTTAAACAAAGCGTGGCCGCTTAATTGCTTTGAAAGATTTTCTTTACTGCGCACATACATCTTACTTATACACCAGAGCGAACGAAATCCTCGTTTGATCGTGGAGGAAACAAAAGAGAGCTTAACTGTGTTCGCCGAACCGCCTTCATTCGAAACACTCAGCGTTGCATAGTCTGCAAAGCTCCTTCATTAATCTCCAGATCTATGGTCTCACCTTTCCCGCCACCTCCTTCATGACGCTTCTAATGACACCTCGCTCGAGGGTCTTTATTTGGGCTCACCTTCTGGAGGACCATCGCACCCCGCTAATGTTTCAAGGCAAGCCCTTGAAAGAATATCGCCTTCAGCACGTCTTAAGTGGCTGAAGCGCAATCCATCCTCACCAGCGCTTCGGATGCTTAGAATCCGCGTCAGTGTTCATTATGGAGCACGGCTCGCGCACGACAGGACTTATAAAAATAGCTGTTTATCTGCCTTTTTCCTCTTGCAAGCAGCTACCGAGCTTCGTTCCCATGATACAACGCAATACGTTTCCACTTCCTTTTCAAAGCGGTTAATTACGTGACGTCGAGTGTGCCGAATTACGGTCACGCAGGAAGTCACTGTAAAACACATCGGAATAAAATGCTGCTTCCATCAAATAATTATGCTTTATAATTCGCTCTTTTCGTCTATTCTGAACTACTCCTTGCTAGTATGGGCAACAACAACAGCAGAAAACATTACATAGTTACTACTCCTTCAAAAACGTGCAATAAGAAATATTACTAAAGCTTCTTACCTCAAACATACAGGACCAATATTTAAGCAGCTAAATATGGTTAAAGTAACATATCTGTATAACTACAGGCCTTTGCAGTTATATAAACAAGGCATCAGTAAAAAGGACAACACACTAACACTCATAGAAGCGCTTAAAGACAACATAAACACATACGACACCCGTAGCCCTGAGCATTGGCACGTTACAGCGTGCCGGACGAACTATGGCAGGCAGATGCTTCGCTTCAGGCTGCCTACCATATTAAATCAATACTTTCCTAATAGTGGTCAAGATTTCTCTTCCTCCAATGAAATTAATCCGCGAAATGGTTCTATAAATACATATTTTTAAATTAGGGGTGTAAAGAATATATATATAAAAAAAAAAAGAAGAACCGACAATCCCGTAGCTCGACTTCAGAAACGAAAAAGGGCCATAAATCTGAGCACAAAGCAGAGAAGAAATGCCGAGCTCGCTCCCGAAAGAGCAGCCAGCAAAAGTCAGCGCGTTCCTAGGTTTCAAGTTACAAACCGAAGAGGGCATGGTCTACTTTCCCGGAACGACCAGGGAACGCGCGATTGGAAACAAGGGTCGGCGTGGCACCCCGCTGAGGAGAAGGAGGGGCCTGGGCCGGCGACGAGGAGGCCGTGCGCACGTGCGGGGTGCGAGTGCTGCTCTGAACGACTGGCCGAGAGAGAGAGAGTGAGGGAAGAGCGGACGGGACAGTGTGGAACGCACCCTTCGTCGGAGAAAGACGCGTGTAAACTTTGCTGAATATATCCAGTGTTTTGTTGTTACCGTTAAAGAGTTTGTCCGCGTGTGATTTCTTCACTTTTATTCGAATCCCCTAAAGTTCAAAGTTGTAGTAACAAAGTTTAGTCTAATATCAAATCAACAACTACTACAAGAGGTTATGTCTTGCGGCGTGTCTGTGTTATTTTCATGTATATTTTCTGATTTACCTAGTGCTTTTTTGCCGTCTAATTATTTCTCCATTCATTGTTTATTCACTGTGTGGGCGTGACTTCTCTGCTGTGAAATGCCGTCATATATAGGGGCAGCCGCCCCGTGAAGCTGCTCTTCAAAGCAGCTTTTTAGCAGCTGCTCCTTTCCTTTCCTTGTAGTAAAGGAAAAATAAAGTATTATTATTAATGTTATTATTATTATAAGTGCGAGTTGCTCTGTGAATTCGACATATTTTGCCGCTCAGTAGAATACATATCTCATGGTAGACCTGCTTTATTTGCTACAAATATGAAATGTGTTTAGAGCTCGTAGTTTTCCGAAGCCGAACAACAGCAACAACAAAAGATGAAATTACGTGGTTTACGATTCCGTAGGTGGTCTGGCAGCCATAGATCAGTAAGGGTTCTGATCAGATTGCTCCACGTCAAGTAGAAGAAAGCTGATATTACTTTTAAGGACCAAGTGCTTTTTGTCACTTACGTTCATAAAATTATAGCGCTCAGTTTATTTTATTCGAACCAATTAATATCACGAAGCCTTTGTTCATTGTAAAAGAAGACTTTTCATTGCTCCCAACAAGTGCATACGACGAAAAATTCACTTGTGTGAGGATGAACATCGCGCATTCACCCCCCTTTTTTTAGAGTGCTCTCTCTAAGATTCCGACTCCAGCAATTTGACCATCCGCAACCTTGAAGACTGCATGGGGGAGGAACAGATGCGCCACGGCGCTTCATCTGCGGACTGCGGGGCGCCGCGTGATTCGCACATGACACATGAGAGGCGGCGGAGGCCGTCGAGCCGAGTGATCGTCAAAGTGTCGCCATGGGTGAAACGGAACCATCCAATTCAGATTAAACCTGGTGTACTGAGATTTATACGCAAACATTTTTCTGTCGGTTTTGTCTACTTGTGGAACAAAATGGCCCCCAAATTCACGTTATGTCTCACGATTTCCAAACCACCGAAATAAGCCGCGCAAAACCAATGTGCAAATGGCTTTTAAAACGACTACGTTCGTACTTTGCGTAAGCACAATATGTTTCCTAAGATTCTAGATTTTGGCGTGCTCTTTTTGCAAGCGCCTTCACTTTAAAAGGATTAAATAAGCGCAATTATTTGCGTAACAATTTCTTATAGAGATCACTGCAGGAAGCAAGAGTTAGAACGTGAACGATTTGAAAAGTCACTACGTGGAAATATTATGAAGAAAAATAGGGACGTTTTGTAACTTTTCCTCCAATTGGAAAATTAATCCAGGCCGATCGAATTAAAGCGGAATAATTTAACTTTAGCCACTTAGGTAGAAACCATATTAATGGCGTATAATTTGGCAAAGCCGATCGATATCCCAACTGCCCACTTCTTGAAATTTCCACAAAAATCGTGTCAGCCTCAAGAGGCTAGCTGTGCTGATTATAGTCTCAGCTCTGATAATGCACAGTTCAAGCCGTCACACAGCCTCCCATCATATTTGTAAGGCACGCTTAACTCTTCCGTGATCGTAGCGAAAAATGAGACCTTTTTTTCTTGGTTATCTTAAATTTCTTTATCAGCAAAAACACGAAAATAATGCTTAACGGGCAACTGAAAATGTTTTAGAAACCGACGAAATTGACGGAGTCACATCTGTGATACTTGCAGATAATGCATGCGAACTGATTTTTTTTACGTTCGTATTTGAAATGGTGTCGCAATTACCGAATAAACTTGCTCTCGCCTTCAAGCTTCTCCGCAGCGCACAGCACGAGATAGAAGAGCACGATGTTCGTTGAGGTGGCGGTATGTTTTCAACCCAAACGTACTTGCTTTCATTAAAAAAAAAAAAGAAAGAAAAGCAACACCTCTAATGGGAAGTTGCGCGAATCCTTGTGTGGCGGCATAAGACGGTGCATGCAAAGATGTGGGTGAAGGCTGCGGAAGTTTGAAATCCTATCTGCCGTTTCGGAGACAACTCGAGGTTTAATTGGTGATTTATCGAATATTTAGGGGAAACTACCAAGGTAAAGTAGATCCCAGGACCAGGACGAATTTCTTTCTTTAACTATGAAGCTTCCGAGAAAGCTGTATACTTTTCCTTTGTAGCCGTATGGCTGCGCTTTGGTGGATGCCAATGAGTAATTACTCGCTTAATAATTGGTGATTGCGTCATAAATTTAAAAGCTAGAGCTAAAGTACTACGCATGGTTTACTTCGGAACATCATCCTTGAATCTCGCCGAATTTTGAAAAGGTCATTTAGCATGTTTTAGTTATTGTACTATTCAACAGTATACAGATCGTATATAAATATTACAGAATAATGTGCAGACTTATTTTATCTTGCGTACACTTCCAAGATACTTTGTAAATAATTTTAAGCTCTTGCTTAAAACAAATCTATTTTTAAATATTTGAAATAAATAAAGGTTGCTTGTTTTATTGCAAAATCACTGAACGATTTAATGTTCTGAGCTCCCAGCATTTCTCTCTGCAATAAATCTTCCTTGCCTAATGAAAACTAGTTACTTATTGAAGGTATTGGTGCTGTACTTCACACTTAAAAGTTAACTTAAGTATTGCAGTTAACAAGCACTTATTCCTTTTAACTTGACCCTTTGCTCAAGTAAAGCTAAGTGTTACCTCTACCAATACATGCTTTACCTCTTTCTGTTGAAGTTGTTAAAAAGTATATTTTTCTCTAGATATGTTTATCCCAAAATGCTAGAAAATTACATAAATATCAGATAACACAACCGGTCGACTGATAATAACTATGCGAAGAGTAAATAAGGAACTGTTACACAAACGAAAAATTGCAATGCACAAGCACTGTGTAATGGTGTCCGAAAAATTAGTCGGCTAATATCAATTAAATGGAACAAAATATTTGGATGTTTTTTTGTTGTTTTTTTTGCGATGTTTATTGCCTCAGGACATAAAAATGCTATGAAGGATGAAGGGTGTGGTCAAATAAATGAATAAAGGTTGGCTGATGCAATGAAGTCGAGGAGTGAACGATGATGTGGTCCCTGCATCCAAGCCGCATATGGCTACGCATTATGGCGGGAGAGGCCAGCTACCACCAGGTGCCGGATCCGCGTTGGCTTCAGCGCTGGACATTCCCACAGCAGGTGATGGATGTCAGCTTTTGTATTTCTGGATTTGCAGACGGGGCATGTGGATACCAAAGTCGAAATTGAGGCCACTTTCTAATCATTGCCGGTGTTAGGGCCACCCCAACTCTAATCCTTCGAAGCGCCACCTCCTCTAGACGGGTTAGACTGCGGGGGAGACTTACCGTACACGGAGGTATCAGAGCACGCGTACGGCATCGGAGGTGTTCCTTTCTTGTTAAAAGTAGGGCTGCATCGTCCAATTTTATGAGGTTCAGAAATGTCGAGGTTTAGGATGAAAGGCGGGTCGCAGAATCCGCCTGGCTTTGAGCACGAAAAGGTCACGCGGAGTCCATTCAATACGAATTGGCTGTGGTATGCGTGCCGATAGACTGTGTATCTTTTGGCAGATTTCAGGGCTGCTACTGACGCGTCTAAGTAGCTTTGTCACCTGGAGGGCATCAGTGCGTATAACAATACGGGCCGTCGGAGGCATGGGAATGACGGTCACAGAGCGAATCGCCTCTTGCTCTGCAAGCAGTTCTGCAGAAAAAGAAGATGGTGGTTCCGGTAATTGAAACTGATGTCCTGTTCAGTGAAGACTTGCTAGGGCAGTAAACTGCAGTGGTCACTTCGCAGGCTTGGATGCTCGCGTCGACGTAAATTATAATGGCTCCCTGTGGCAAGCGACCGTCTTGTTCCATAATTCGCTCGCGAAGTGACGACGCCGTTTGCTGTGTTCTAGGCCATCGTAAATCAGTTGGCTTGTTATGGCTCAGCGGTACATAACGCTGAGGAAGAACTGGCAGTGTCGTTGGAAGAAGTGAATGTGACGAAGCATAAGCCCTCAGAGTGCACGTTGCGTGAGAGAGGGCGCCCGTAAACCTGTGTGCATGACGTCGTTGCTGGACCAGCTCGTCTATTGTGTTTAGCTGCGCGTTTTCTTGGAGTGCCACGATTGGTGTGATTCGAGGGAGGCAGCTGATGACCCTCATATTGCCTCTCAGTTTATAGCTTCAAGGCGATCTCATTGCGCTCTTGTCGAATGCTGGAATTGGGCTTGTTAAACAAGGCGCGGTTGCACAACTGCCCGCATCAACTGTCTCGCAACAGCTTAGCGTCTGATCAGACCCAGAGTCTGTAACGCCTGTTGTTTACCCTGAGACAACTACAAAGTTGCAGTTACTGACTCATAAATTATTAAACCCAATATTTTTCCTGTTGAATTTTGCTGAAGTGGGGTTCCGGACAGATGTAGACGAATAAGTGTTGCCGCTAGTTTACGGCGCCCCCAGCGGTTGGCAACAGATATGAACGTAGTTTTACTGGCGGAAAGTTCGAGGTCAATGGAAGATGCATATGTAGACGTGATATCTAATTCTGATGGCAGGGCAGCGGATTGAGTCACTATAGGTCGTTGTGTGCGCTCCACACCGTGATGTTATCAGCGTATCAGCGTAATTTTTGTTAACATCAGAAATTTTATGTAACCACCATGCATGGGAGATAAATGCAACATTAAATAATGTTGGTGACAACACTGATCCCTGGGGTAGGCCGCGAAGAGGGACAAATGATCCTATGGCATCACCACTGAGGCGTACTGTAAATTTTCTACCTTCAAGGAAAGATTTTACTAAGTTGCGTACTCTATGTGGTAAATGGAGCAGGCCAATTGCATCCAGAATGGCAGCATGACTAATATTATCATAAACCTTTTTGACATCCATGGCGAGGACGTTGCGTACACTGTGGCTGCGAGTGGATGATAATACTGAGGACGCCAAGACAGTCAACCCGTCTTCTGTGCCTATAGATGGTCTAAAACCAATTTGGGCCGGCTGGTAGAAACCGTGATGTTCAAGCCACCACGAGGTTCGTGTGGTGATCATTTTCTCAGCAAGCTTGCAAACTGTTGGCATTAAGGATGTAGGTGGAAAGTTGCTAAGGTTTGTTGGCGTTTTTTCCGGCTTCGGAATAGGGATCACAATATCCGATTTCCAGCTCTCTGGTACATCGCCATCTAGCCACGCCTTGTTTATGGTGTCAAAGAGTTGAAAAAACGCATCAACATTGAGGTTCTTGCAAACCTCGTACGTAATGGAGTCCTGACCGGGCGCTGTGATTCAGTTCAGTTCAGTTCAGGCGTTCAGTCGTGTCCGACTCTTCGTGACCCTATGGACCATGTCACGCCACGCTTTCCGGTCTCTCACTATCTTCTTAACATCACATAGCTTCATCTGCAATGCCTCGAGAATGCCATCTAACCATCGCGTTCGCTGCCTACCCCTTCTCCGGCGACCCTCAACCTTTCCCAGCATCAAATCTTTCTCCAGCGACTCCTCTCTTCTCATCAGATGACCAAAGTAGCTGAGTTTTAACTTTAGAATTTGACCCTCCAATGAGCAGTCAGGGTTTATGGTCGACAATATCGACTGATTTGATCTTCTGGCAGTCCAAGGAACTCTTAAGAGTCTTCGCCAGCACCACAATTCAAACGCGTCAATTCTTCGGCGGTCAGCCTTTTTCACAGTCCAACTCTCGCATCCATACATCACAACTGGAAAGACCATAGCACGGGTGATACAGATCTTGGTTGGCAGACTAATGTCTCTGCTCTTTACTAGGCGGTCAAGGCTAACCATTGCTCTCTTTCCCAGAAGCAGGCGTCTCCTAATTTCATGGCTGCAGTCTCCTTCCGAGGTAATCTTGGCGCCCAAGAACAGAAAATCTGTCACAGCTTCCACTTCTTGTCCATTGATGCTCCAGGACTTGATAGGGCAAGACGCCATGATCTTCGTCTTTTTAATGTTCAGTTTAAGCCCAAACTTCTCACTCTCTTCTTGTACGCGCATCAGAAGTCTCTTGAGTTCCACTTCACTTTCTGCCATTAAAGTGGTATCATCTGCATATCTAAGGTTGTTGATACGTTTTCCAGCAATCTTCACTCCAGCTGAAGACTCGTCCAGACCGGCCTTCCTCATGATGCACTCTGCATATAGGTTAAATTGGCAGGGCGACAGTATGCAGCCTTGCCTCACCCCTTTCTCAATCGGAAACCAATCAGTAAGACCATGCCCAGTTCTGACTGTGGCCTCTTGCCCTTCATAAAGGTTCCTGAGGAGACAGATGAGGTGAATTGGAACTCCCATCTCTCGGAGAGCTTGCCACAATCTGCTGTGATCTACGCAGTCAAACGCTTTCGCATAATCAATAAAGCAGAAGTAAATGGGTTTCTGGAACTCTCTTGCTTTTTCCATGATCCAGCGAAGGTTGGCAATTTGGTCTCTAGTTCCTCTGCCCTTGCGAAACCCAGCTTGCACGTCTGGAAGCTCCCGATCCACATACTGCTGCAGCCTACCTTGCAGGATTTTTAACATCACCTTGCTAGCATGCGAAATAAGCGCGATCGTGCGGTAGTTGGAACAATCTTTGGCACTGCCTTTCTTTGGAATGGGAATGTGATTCAGTTGGCTGCATATATAGCTGCAATCAATTCGGGCATGGATAATGGGCTCGCGATTCCCTCGGCGTTGTCAGCAGATTACAGCTTATATATCGACATGGGCTGGTATGCCCCACAAATAAGTTCTTGTAACTGGTACAGGCAGCACATCGTACTTAGGGAAAAACTTGCGCGCTGCTTCTCTTGCGAAATCATCCGGAGACAAGTTTGCTGCAAAGCATGCTGTGGCCGCTGCATCAGGACGACGACACCTATTTTCTGCACAAAAATATTTTCGCTTTAGTAATGTTTTGAGATGTAGAAGTAAAAACATTCAATGGCAGAAGACACATACGTCCCCAATACAGGTCCCCAATACAGGTCCCCAATACTGAACGACCCCAACGGGGTGGCGTAGGGCTTACGGCACTCGACTACTGGACCCGAGGATGCGGGATCGAAGCCCGGCCTCGGCGGCCGCTTTTCAATGGAGGCGAAAAGCAAGGCGCCCGTGTGCTGTGCGATGTCAGCGCAGGTCAAAGAACGGCGGTATTCGAAATTCCAGACTCATCTACTACGGCGTCTCTCATAGCCTGAGTCGCTTTGGGACGTTAAACCTCACAAACCAAGCCAAACCAAAACTGAAAGGCCCGAACGAATATCTCGCCAACGCAGAACAAAGTAAAATGTCGTGTTGATAACACCCTGATCTTACGTTAGGAATGCAGTCTCAGCGATGAGAAAGACATCGAAGGATGCTCCATACTTGGAGCCTTTATTTATAGGTTTCCGGTTTCGCTCTAGTTACCCTGCTCGATATTAGAGTCCGCATATACTCCTAATTTTGTGTGAGGTCGTCGCCTGTGATGAAAAAACAAAACGACAAGAGAACATGCTCCATCTTGTCCACTGTTCGGCTTCACATCGGCTGTACAAGAGATGGGTGGACCAAATCTCTGCCATATAACGGGGAGACACGACAAACTACACGGCCATATTAGTTTACAAACCTTTATTTCATTTTGGATGAAACGAAAAATCAGTAAATCCGAGGCACGAAGAAAATAACGTTTTCTGGTGAACGGCGGCTGCGGTTCTGGGTCTGTTTCTGGAACCCTCGTCGTCCCAACGAAACTTTTACCATTAGGCGTCATCGTGAGTCTCAGCGCTACTACTCCAATTCAAGACAAATATCTGGAGAGCCAAAATGGTCACGTCATCGAGACCGTTCGCTAGAGAGTCTGATTATTAGAGAAACTGCATACTTGCTAAGAAGGTTGGCGCAACGCGCTGTTTAGTACCGAACTGAAATGCACCAGTTTGTGTCACTGTTACTGATTTCTCCAAAAGCACAAAGCTACAAAGCTGACTTCTTAATCCGCAAAACCGCAAATAATCGAAGAGCACGCTGGTAGATTCGAAATAGCGCTCGATATTTACGGCATGCCTACCCATGCGAAGATGACATGGTAAGGAAACAGTTAAGCGATTTTTTTTTTCTCCACTCGACCGAGTGAAGAAACTTGAGAAGCAGTGAATGAAAAGACAAAAACGAGTAACACGATCATTGTTTTCCTCCGCCTTTCTTTGCGAAAGCACTGACACTTTCTTAAGCGTCCGTGTGATAGATGAAGCCGACATGCTAATAAGCGCGCTGTATGCTCGGGAGATAATAGCCGCTTAATACCCTGCGGCTATGGGATTAGTCAACATGAATGAACGGGGCTCCCTTGGCTTCCCGTCACCCAGGGGAGGCATCTTCAGGCCCGGCTTATGCACTCGACTGCGTAACCAGGAAAGCTGAGTAGGAGCTTCAGCGATACATGTCTCGGAGGGTGAGCTGTGCCCGTTACGTCAGAGAGGATAGAGTGAGAAGAAATCCTAGTGCTTGTCAACGCCGCTAGAAATTCAGTGTTCGGTTTAGCACTAAAAGCTGCATTTCCACTTTTACGCGATAAGCGTATAGGAAACCGTTTTCATCTTTGAGCTTCGAGCTTTCCGAGCGCCGACGAAATAAAAAAGCTCGCCACCAGTTGATTCCGAAAACTGTTCGAGGTAGAAATAACAGCTTCTCTGGACACTGCTTTAGACCACTGCGCAACCTGGGTAGCCAGTTTCCTCACGTGCTAAGCTGCCAGCTTTTCGCGCTGAGCTTCGGATGTCATCATCTTCATCTACTCTGAAGAAGCTTCTCTAAATACCAGTAATGAGCGGTATTCATTTTGGAAGTGTTGCCGTACCTTGACACGTGGCCTCCAGATGGCGCAACGAGTGACTTGGTTGGCGCCGCCGCGGCGACCGTGGCGCTGGCCATCGGCGAAGGAGTAAAAGCGCTTACGGGGCAGCGGTGGTCCCATCTGTAACGAAATTGCTGGCTTAAGTTGGTGCATTTTCTTGACACACACCGCGATTATGAAAATTGTTTGTTCTAGTGCACTAAGTTAATTTCAAAATCGTCCAACATAGATTCACTCACATACGATTTCAACCTATAGGACCCTATGGAGTGCGAACGTCTCGAAGCCCTGCGATTTTGGACTTTAAGGAATAATTTTCGAGGCATATTCTTTTACGCAGTTGTAGCCGTTATGAACTAAAGAGAGAAGCTGGCTGTTCTGATATCCATGATCTGGTATTTCTGACAGCGCAAATCTAGCACGCACGGTTCAACAAAAGGTTACTGAGATTGTTGTAACGAGTACTGAATGACACTTTTCGACAGCACATGCTCAACTCACGCCATCTGTTTAGGGCACGGAACGCCGTTATTTATATTCTTTTCGACGAATGCGCCTAATCAAATAGAGAAATTGATTTACAACTGTAACCACTTGCACAAATGAAAGGGACGCTGAAGGTTCGGCTTAAATGGAAGCTGAAACGGTTTTCAAATTGCTCAAAATGCAGTGGTTACAAAGAAGGGGATTTCTTAATCACGTGTATCTTTTTTTTTCGAAATTTTTTTCTGCAAGAGAAGCCAAAGTCGCTTTTTAAAAACGCACTCCTGATAGCGCCGGGTGGGAGACGCCAAAACTGGGGAACAGCCGGATGTGACGTCCATCCGGGAGTGTTGGCGGCCGGCCTCGTGATTTGCGCGCTTGCTCAGCTCCATACCGAGCTTTGGTGGTCGACGACTGAACGCAATCTTCTGCCAGTTGCGTTTGTTTTCTGCAGTTAAGTCGTTCGGTCGACTTCGCGTGTTCAAAGATTCCACCAGGTCGACTAGCAGGCAAGCAAGCTTTTCCGGAAAGCCCATCCACGCTTCGACGCCCTCTGGCCAGTTCACCTCTTGCCAGTCCAGTTCAGTCGTGTTCGACTACTCGTGACCCTATAAATCATATCACGCCAAACTTTCAGGTCTTCCACTATCTTTCGAATGCCACATGGATTCATCTGTAGTGTCTCAAGGGTGCCATCTAAACACCGCGTTTGCTGCCTACCCCTTCTCTTGCGTGACTCAAGCTTTCCAAGCAACACATTTTTCTCTTTGCATCAGATGACCAAATTAGCTGAGCTTCAGCTTCAGAATTCGACCTTCCAATGAGCAGTCAGGGTATTAAAATGAACCTCGTTCAACGTTCGAAAAGTATTTTCTGCGTGTCATGGAAAAACAAACATTCTGCGCAAGTGTATGAAGTGACCAAGCGGCTATCAGCTCTGATTATGCACCTCATTCGATCGTGCCTCGTTGGTCTTGCCGATATGGTGCTTCATAGTTTGCTTTCAGCGCAGTGGGCCTTTGCTGAGAAAAGGAAAACATTTCGGGCTTCAAAATCATCTGTGATGAGCTCTGATAATTTTGATGCCAATGACCAAAGTTATCAAACCTGGTCTACGATGCGGGCACTTGGTATTCCAATTAAATCAGCCCTATTGAATCCCGGTGCCATTCTGTCGCTGTTTTCGCACCTAAACCCTCGTTGCAAGGCTGGTTTCGCTGTCGTTACGCTCAACCGAGGTTACCGAAATTAACTGTTTGTTAAGGCGAGTCGCGGTTCATTGTTGTTCAACAACTCGCCACTGTTCTCAATTACGGCTACCATTACCAAATAAATACAGCAAACGCAACGCTTCACGCGGTTATTTACAGAACTAAGCTGCATTTCCAACAGTCATTTATAATGAGATGTCTGGAATGCCCTCCAGCTCGCGCGGCAACAGTGTTCAACCATTGTCCGAAGGCTGCATACACTGCCTCCACAACCGCGCGGCCGCGCCACTCGTAAGTTGTCCATGGATCCCTTGAGCCAGCATCAGAAAAGCGCGCTAAGATTTTTTTGTTCTCTTAAAAAAAAAATAAGCATAGCGATGAAGGAATGTCAAAAATTAACAACTATTAAGGATCGCTGACCTGTACCGAGGTGCTATTAGGAGTGACAACTACAATGCAGCAAGTTTCAGTTCACAGACGTATAGCAGCAGCCGCCGGTGCGTCGAGGTGGACTCGTTCGTGTATACGTTAGTTCCTCTGCTAAGGAGTTGACGCAATTAATCATTTCTTTATATCATTGTAAGGCAATGGGATTGACATTTGAGGCAATTCTGTGAGTAGACAGTTTACTACAGGGCTGTTCAGTTTTTAAGGCAATGGGATTGGCATTTGAGGCAGTTCTGTGAGTATAGAGTTTACTACAGGGCTGTTCAGTTTGTAAGGCAATGGGATTGGCATTTGAGGCAATTCTGTGAGTAGACAGTTTACTACAGGGCTGTTCAGTTTGTAAGGCAATGGGATTGACATTTGAGGCAATTCTGTAAGCATACAGTTCACTACAGGGCTGTTCAGTTTGTAAGGTAATGGGATTGGCATTTGAGGCAATTCTGTGAGTATACAGTTTACTACAGGGCTGATCAGTTTGTAAGGCAATGGGATTGGCATTTGAGGCAATTCTGTGAGTATACAGTTTACTACAGGGCTGTTCAGTTTGTAAGGCAATGGGATTGGCATTTGAGGCAATGCTGTGAGCATACAGCTTACTACAGGGCTGTTCAGTTTGTAAGGCAATGGGATTGGCATTTGAGGCAATTCTGTGAGTAGACAGTTTACTACAGGGCTGTTCAGTTTTTAAGGCAATGGGATTGGCATTTGAGGCAATTTTGTGAGTATAGAGTTTACTACAGGGCTGTTCAGTTTGTAAGGCAATGGGATTGGCATTTGAGGCAATTCTGTGAGTGTACAGTTTACTACAGGACTGTTCGGTTTGTATGGCAATGGGATTGGAATTTGAGGCATTTCTTTGAGTAGACAGTTTACTACAGGGCTGTTCAGTTTGTAAGGCAATGGGATTGGCATTTGAGGCAATTTTGTGAGTATAGAGTTTACTACAGGGCTGTTCAGTTTGTAAGGCAATGGGATTGGCATTTGAGGCAATTCTGTGAGTATACAGTTTACTACAGGCTGTTCAGTTTGTAAGGCAATGTGATTGGCATTTCAGACAATTCTGTGAGTATACAGTTTACTGCAGGGCTGTTCAGTTTGAAAGACAATGGGATTGGCATTTGAGGCAATTTTGGGAGTATAACGTTTACTACAGGGCTGTTCAGTTTTTAAGGCAATGAGATTGGCATTTGAGGCAATTCTGTGAGTAGACAGTTTACTACAGGGCTTTTCAGTCGAAAAGCATCGTCTGGTGTGGCTTCGATGCTAAACATTTATAAGCCACCAGAGCGCCGTCGTCTGCCGTGCTCGCCGCTGGCACCACTGTTGTGAGCTCTCTGCATCAGGTGCGACAGGCTTTACGAACTTGTCAAATTTCTTGGTGCGGCTGGAGCCGAACTATTTCCGAAGTTCCGTCTACCAACACCGCGCAAACGAAGCTGCAAAAGCGGCACAGGCCTGCAGACGCGTGCGCTTGTTGGTGCGCCGTCGGGCGATACTCGAAGGTTGTATAACGCGCTGATGACCAGGACTTGACTCTAAATAATACCTGCCTTATGGTTTGCTATTGAAACGGGACTTAGGGCCTAAAGTGTGCGTCGTTGAATCGGGCCAGCTCAAGCGCTTTTCGCACTCTGATGCCGATTTCCGATTCGCGCAAATTTGATGACTTCGCTTACGTTGTCAACGCACTAGACAACGTCGTTGGTCGAGACATTTCCTGCAACCACTGAATGGTGGTTCGAACATGTACGATAAGAGTCCGAGCTGTTTTACACTGCTCGAAAAATTAGTAATATTCAAAATGGAGCTGTCAATACACCTGAAGCAACGGGCATGCAGCAACACTGTCGGTACAGGCGCTACAGGCGGAGGTGTTGCGATTGACGTCATGACACCGGTCAATCACGGGTAATTGCGGCGTTTACTCTGAGCGCTGACGCACTGGTGCTCGTTTTTTTTTTTTGTAAAAAAATCTTAAAGCCGATTTGCATAGTTAATCAAATGCGAAGTAGGGGCGTAGCACCGCTTGACCCTGCTACGCTTTCTTGAGTATTTTTACACTTTGTTATGCGCCCCGCCTGGGTGGCGCAGGGGTTACGGCGCTCGACTACTGTTCCCAAGGATGCGGGATTGCATCCCGGCCTCGGCGGCCGCTTTTCGTTGGAGGCGAAAATCAAGGCGCCCGTGTGCTGTGCGATGTCAGCGCACGTTAATGAACCCTAGGTAGTCGAAATTTTTGGCGTCCTCCACTACGGCGTCTCTCTTAGCCAGAGTCGCTTTGGAACGCTAAACCCCGCAAACCAGCCACAAACCAACACTTTTTTATGCTGCGGCTTGCTTTGGTATTAAATAGTCTCGAACGAATATTTTAGGGGAATCCCCCCAAGGTGGAGTAAATTTGTAATAAGGGAGTAATTACTCATTGGCATCCACCCAAGCGCAGCCATACGGTTAGTTAAAGAAAAATTCGTCCTGATCCGGGAATCGGACCCGGGCCCCGGGTTCGATTCCCGGGTTCGATTCCCGCATCAGGACGAATTTTTCTTTAACTACGAAGTATCTTAGGAAGCTGTATAGCTTTCCTTTGTAGCCGTATGGCTGCGCTTGGGTGGATGCCAATGAGTAATTACTCCCTTATTATTAAATAGTCTCATGAAAATTATTCGACTCTTTGTACGTGGTTCATCGTCATTTAATTTCTTTTCTGACATTTTCATGCATTCTTCCATATGGACGAACACAGTTGTGTGATCTGCGTAGTTGTTCAGCACGTAGAGCCCGGTGAACCTGCGCCGCAGTACCAGGTGGTCTGGCTTCATCCGTAGCGACGCAAATGAAAAGCGCGGCGCAACCGCCCCCGGCGCTCTCTTCACACCATCTGCACTGGTTCTTATCGCCGAGCGACCCGATGAGCGGCTCGGGGCCGAGGTCGAGGGAGCGTACACGTCTGCTGTTCGTGAGGGGCGAGGAGCGATTGACACTAAGGGAGAGGGTCTGAATTTGAGGATGTACGAGCGACACGCGGCTACTCAGTCCGTCTGGTCACGCGCTGCTGACGGCCGCAAAGGCTGCAACTGTGATGCGCGCCACTCATTGGTTGCAGCAACCGTAGTTGCAGCTCTGGGCTCGCGATGTCGCCACCATCTCCTTCGCGCTACTTCGCGCTAAAGCCCCCTTTGCGCCTCAAGTTCACGGCTAGAGGGAGAGAGAGAACAGGCGTCGGACGCTACCAGCGAAATCCGTGATTACGATCAGGAATCCTACGCACTGAAAACTGCCGTTTGGGTCTATTTCCGACCTTTTTAAGTAAGGTAGATTTGTTCAGAGGTCTAAAATGTATAAAAGGCAGCACAGAGCTCAAATGTTTTTTTTTTTTTTTTTACAATGTTTCAACTTTCCTTGGAGAGTCGTTACTTTTAGTTTACCCCTGCCGCTTACCGCGGTCGTCTATCGCTACCGCGCGCCGTCAGCAAAGCATGCGCTGATTGGTTCCTGAACGTGTACGGAGTCCGCCGAAATTTGACGGGAACGTGGCGCCGTCTGTCGCCCCGGGGTGATCTGCGCATGCGCACTGGCGCTCGCGCGGTAGCGGTAGAAGGTAGCGGTAAGCGGCAGCGCAAAACTAAAACTACCTAGTAAACGCGATAGCGCCTTCAACGCCGCCTTTTCATTCGCGAACTTGTTTCTATATTTTTGGTTAAGGTTGTTTTTGAGGAAAGGAAGGCGCCATCAATCTCATTATCGGTGGACACCTACACTTAATTTATAAATTGGATTATACGAAAGTAAATGCGTAGTATCCACCATAGCTCTCGCAGGACACCTGAACCGCGCCGTAAAAAAAAAAAAAAAAACCTCAGCTCCAGGCCTCTATTCTTCCTTCTACGTTGAGAACACTTCCCCAAACCTGCGCCGTAACTAGGGTAAGGCGGCGCCTTTTCGATCGAAAGAGCTGTATACACTCACGCGAACCAAGACGACGGGTATTAACGCGTCTTTGAAATTAACTTTAATAGAGTTCGGTTTGCGTAGACATGAATGCACAGCCACAGGAACTTCGTCCGAGTCTGTTCTCTTCACACTTCGATTTATTCGAGGAAACTGACATTGTCCACCTCAATCTAAGTGAGCGGGTTATCATGTGCTTTGAGAGGTGGCGTTTGTTTTGGTTTTTAAGTGGAGACGTGAGGCTCGTAAGGCACGCCTATACAGCCATCATAGTCGTGATGCTCTATCCAAACTCTATGAGTTTAGAAGCTTTTTTGTGGGGCTAAGGATGTTTGTGGAAGTACTCCAAGGGGTTGATTACGACAGGCGAAATCTTAATGTCGAGCAGCCATTGTTTGCTTACACATGACTGACCCTTGCTCAAACCTCGCATTGCCTTGCTCAACAGGCGGTCTTCAATTCGCGTGGATCAAATCCCCTCTCTAATTTTCTCCACGCAATCAAATAATTCCCTCTCCAGCAGGTTCGTTCTCGGGCTCTTGATTAGGTGATTAGGATCAATGAGAGGAGCAGAGGCTCACCGTTGGATGCCCAATAAGAAGCAACATGTTGAAATGTGTTGTCATCGGGCCTGCCGCTGAGCATGGCGGTGTTGGTCGGAAGGTTATCGGTGACAACAAGAACAATGCGAAATCTTCCCTCTTCAATCCCTTTGATGACACTAAGGGTCATATTGAGTATACTGGTCGTTTTTGTATTTCTTTAAAAAATTAAATTATTGACAAGACGTAAGTGTGGAAAGCCCCTTTACTACAAAACGCGCATTGTCAACCAGCCCGAATATCCTGGTTACCGGACGAACATAAATTATTTTCTGTTGCATCTATATTTTATCTCTGGTAAATCTGCAGAACGGTTCTTTTGTGACATAGGGCGTTTCCACTCCAGCATTTTTTGATGAAGCTCGTGGCTCCGGTCCTTACGCAGTGCCCAAGGGCATCATTATGGAAGGCTCACATGGACAAAATTGTGTATAAAATGAGTAGGTACCGAAAAATACTTTGAGCAAGATTGGATAGATGAGATAGTTGATAGCAGTTCATTTTGATGGCATAGTGGGAAAAGGGCGGAAGGCAAACGCAGGAGACGACACAGAGGAGCGTTGTGTGTGTCGTCTTCCATTCCGTGAAAAAAAAAATGCTTAAAATATGCCAGAAGGAGTCAGGGCTGTGGCCAGGGTGTCGAAGCGGAATTTTTTCGGGTTTGGTTCGGATATACGCCTTTCGCGCTCGGTTTCGGCTCCGGAGACACATTCCGTTCTGGTTCTAACCGGTTCGACCCTGCCCGAACCGGTTCAAACGTGTTCAGGAAAAAAAAAGAACTTAGCCATAACAGGGATATTTCAGGGGCCCTGTGTTTTGTCAGAGGTCTTTTTTCCACACGAGTTACATTGAAATGAAGACTGCAGTAACATTTTTTTTTGCTTTTTTTTTAATTCCTCTATTGTTCCTTCAATTTAACCTCTTTCTGCCGCCTCTTTTCTTTCTTTTAGTTTCTCGCGTTGCAGTTCACCGATTGTACAAAACTGCCATTCCCTCCTCTGTTTTGTTTTCCTTAGGACCTAATAGCAGGTTTCTTCGGTTTGCTTGACCCCGTCCCTCTCCCTACCTTTCAACGTTTTTGTCCCGACCTTCCTTGTCCCCAACTCGTAGGCCAGGTTACTAATTAGTAAGGTTTTCTCTCAGTATGAAATTCTTGCTTTGAGTGTCACCTGTCTAGACTGTCTTAGGCATTCGCATTATTGATGGTCGATAGAACTATGAAATGCATTCCTTTTTTTCTGACATCGTAGTTGTGCAGGTCGAAACGATAGCACACCAAATAAAGCTTGTGAATTAATACTTCTGTCAGTAATTCCATTCAGTTCCTTGCTTCACTCAGTCTTCACATTTGTACCTCGGAGTTTTCCTCCTGGCATAGTTTAACTTACCAAGGGAAATAAAGCAAGGAAACATCGCCAGCGACAAAAATAAGAGAAGACAAAAAGGGAAACCGACTTACGGAATCATCTTTGTGCTATGTTCAGATGCAACTCAAGAACAGACCGATAAGTTGCTGCCCAAGGCGGCCTTCCAACCATCAGCGTCGGCTCATCATTATGAAGTCTCGGTGAACAAAACTGCATCTGGTGGCGTCCCATGTGACTCCTGGCGACGTCGTCAATAGATAGTAGAATAAAACGATTTGGTCGACATTTTTTTTTAACAGATTCGTCATTTTGTTCTTGAATTGTACATGGCTATATATTTATTTATGTAATAATGTAACTCAAGTTACGAATTATATGTTATTCATCGCCTAGGAAGCTAGGCTCTCAACTGGGACAACGTTTTCCACGGCGCCACTGCGCAGTGAAGCGGCCTTTGGTCTTATCTTTTTGCAAGGGCCGATTTTTCAATGTGGCTGTGATGATTGCAGTGACGCTTTGCAAAATAAGCGAGAAGGACGCTTTACAAGCAGCGGTAAATGAAATAATAATCAAGGTAACTCACCAGCAAAAGTGTGTCGGAACCGTACGGTGAATCGGTTTGGAACAGTTCCTCCGTTTTGTTCCGGTTCGGGTTCAGTCCAAGATGGCGTAAAAAAAATCGGATTCTGTTCGGTTCCGCTTCTGGGCAAAAATTAAGGTTCGATTTCCGTTTTTAAGTTCGGTTCCGGTTCTGGTTGGACACCCTGGCTGTGGCGCTTCACCTAGCGCGCAGCAGTCGTCTTCTCGGTTGGTGCTCGGGTCAGAAGGTGCACGTGAGAAGGAGATGGCGAGACCGAATCGTGGGACCCCCGGCGGCTCGTTTCGAACCTGCTTCACGACGGCTTTGGCGCCGATCGTACTGCACAACGTACTGGCTCAGCCGCATACTACTCATTTCGTAGCCTTGCAAAAACATATACGTAACATCAAATAACACCTCTCACTTTTCTGCACCTTCAAACCGCTTCAGAAAGGGCGCGGAACACAGCTATAATAAAAAGCGTGCCGCCTGTGTATCCTCCAATGTGTTGTGTACTTCAAGTAACCCCCTCAAGAGACTCGACCTGTTCGTAGGTGTTTCCTGGGAGAAATAATTACTCACTGGGTTTTGTATGCCCACGCGGCTGCTCGACCTCCTTCTTTTCTTAGCATGCTTGAGTCGTAAGTTGTCCTCCCGGCCTCATAAAATGTAGCGTCTTGCTTACGCGTTACACCTCGGTGCGTTTCGCAGTTGGAGCAGGAGCCTGACTTGCTATCTTCATCAGGAAATTGGTCAGAATTATAACCGGAAGTTGTACTGCAGTTGGAGCAGGCGTCTGACCCCAAGTGGAAGTTGTATTACAGCTTTTCTATCGTTAACCCTTTACTCGTCTCATGCAACTGACCTTTCAAGGAAATGAATAAAAAAAAAATGCACACTGGTTTTTATTGTTTGTTTTTTCGACCTGAGGTGAGGAATTGGAGTACAGGCGTTGAAAGGCCGCATACGTCGAAACGTTTTTCACTTTAATGAAAACATCGTGCCCTGAATTCTTTATTATATATAATGGCGAAATATGACGCACAAGTTTGCTCGAATGCAATGCACGTATATTCAAGCTATCGAATGTATTACTTCTTCTGTTCCTACAAGGATCGGAGACATTTCTCAATTGTACAACTTTTACTGCTCACATCTAGATTTGTTGATCCTTGGTAGTTATTATGTAGACCATATATCCTCGAACTAGTTTATAAATATTTCTTAAACTGAAAAGATTGACATCAAACGTAAAAGAATCTAGGGTACCCTGAAGACTACTGCGTCGGTAAGCAACGAAACAAATTGCTAAGAAAAGAATTTAACAACTGAATATAGAAAGGTAATTTTCTTCCCATTGTCGCAAGATGAAAAAAAAAAAAAAAAAAGACACCTAATCGTTCGCAATTTAGTTAGGCATCGAAGCCGTGTAAGTTCTCCTTGCCAAAACAAAAACAACACTAGGTGTTTGAGCAGGAAGTCATTACTCGGGTACTGCAAGTGCGTCCATCTTCTGCAGTTCAGGTTCCTGCAATGTTTGCACATTTGCAGTGCTTCGTTTGTACGGGTAAACATGAGAGCGGCATTTTTCGATAATTTCTGGTTGGTTATTATTGACAGTCTTACTGCACCTCTCGTTTATTTTATTTTTTTCGTCTTACTTTCTTGTACATTCGTCTACTCTAATCTTAGAAAGTAAAGACGCACAGTGGTATAAATGTTCCTAGTCGTGAGAAATTGTTACCAATAGCGTTCCCTCGGTGTCGCGTTCGCCCACATTATTGTTGCGCGTGAGGCTGGCGGATTTTCTTTCAGCACTCGCAGGCCTGCTTGTATATCACAGACAGCGGGTTTGAAGCGGCGTTCGTTGACGATTCATTACTAGCGAAGTACAGGAACAAGCGGGGCACAGCATTTACGAATGCACGCAATCGTCCAGTCAAATGTTCCCATTCAGTTGTTATCTTTGTCAAATTTTGTCCTCGAAGACACGCGCGCGAATTCGCTCTTCATTGAAAAGAACGAAGCTACAGAGAGCATACACATTTAATGATACCACCAGTATTATGTTAAATTATTGAAAGAAGTAGTCGGCCTCTATAAAAGGGCATCAATACATGTTTCTGAAAATGCTATGGGCTTTCCGTTTACAAAATTTCCTCCCTACACAAATAAAGTGACGCGGAATGCGCGGTCCAGTCTGTACCGCGTTAGGCAAGCTAAGCCATTCATGCGTCATCAAGCTCCCTTATTTAGTGCCATCTCCGGAAGGTGCCCTTGTGGAGATAATATACTTCGTCTGTCTTGAATGAAACGGAAAAAAATAAAGAATTTATGGGCCAATTTATATCGTAATTTTTCATCGACATACAAATTTACTACAAAGGAAGCCTCAAAAGTGCGCCGAGTTATTGTGCGGAACACTGAAATGGGCTGAAATGACCAAGGTTTACAGGGCCGCTACAAGGAAGCAGTTTTTCATATCCCCAAGATCGTGCAAGAATCGGGAAATATCCGTGCAATGCTCTCTCTGAAGGGCTGAGCGCACGTGAGGTATATTTACTTACGTTTCGAGTCTCTTCCAGCAGGAACGCTGCTTTCCGAAACGTTCAATCAGCGTGCACTCAAGCGATCTGAGACCAGTGGGGAGCTGTGCTTCGAAGACGGCGCAACTTGATACGTTCGCAAAAAGAACGCTAGCAAATGGGTGGTAAACAGGAAAGGGTGTGTACATTTTCGAAACGATGCTGAACGGTTCTCATCAAACCTGCAGCTACTGAAACACGCACAGCTGTTGGGCAGCGGCCCGCGGGTGGCATTTATGGAAGGCGTGCACTGCTGCTTCAAGGCGATAGGCCGGATGACGTTCGGCAGCACCTTGTTCGGGAAAAGGGAGGTATCGTTCGTAAAGCTTTGGAGCCCTCTCCGGTTATAGACGTGGTAAGCCCAAATGAGCGCGCAAAGCGGTGTTGGTGGTGAAATGTTCCGCACTACTCGTAGGCACCGGCGAAAAAGAAAGTATTCGCTGAACCGGAAGCTGTTACTGAGAAAAAATTGCAATATGTTCTTACTTCTTTCGAAAAGAGGGAGAGAAAAAAAGCACTTTATTTGCACCCTTCAGAGAGAATGGTAGGCAAAGATAAATATTCCAGCAGGTGGTGATATTTTTTTTTTTTGTCATCACTTTGAGACTATAGATTTTATATATTGGTCGGAATTTTAGGGGAACCACCAAGGTGGAGAAGATTTTCTTTAAAGAATTTAGGACGAATTTTTCTTTAATTGTGAAGTTTCTGAGAAAGCTGTATAGCTTTCCTTTGTAGCCGTAAGGTTGCGCTTGGGTTGATGTCAGTGAGTAATTACCCTCTTTGATATATTACGCCTTTCTGACGAAGCTTTTGGGTCATCGTCGGTGCGCTGACAGCGACCAGTATGTAATTCTCTCCCAGCATCCGTTTTCAGTGAAAGATGGATGACGCATATATAATGTGATGTATTCCTGTGATCTGCACGCTCTTCTCCAAGCACATGGAAATAAGACTGAGCCCGCACTTAAAGAGAGAGAATTCCGATCAAGAATTAGTGTCCGTCGTGGACAGTGTTTGGCCATTTGTTTTAATTAAGGACTTATCATTAGGTCTGGTTACCGCAAGAGCGATCCTCTTGGGTACGATGCAGGAAAATTCATTCTTTTTTTTTTTTTTTTTGCGATATTACCTCGGGGCATGTTCACCGCTCAAGGAGAAAAGGGGGGGGGGGGGGAAGGGGTATTGATAAGATTCACATGGATCAAGAGGAAACGCATTTCCAGAAGTGTGCTTGATACATCGTTAAGCCTTCTGAAACACACACATAGTCGAAACGAAAACGTACGCACTGTGCACCATTTAAACTTGCATTACGCGTCAGACCGCGCGGGTTGACGTTTCATCTTACCCAGGTGCTCTACCTGACTCTTACAATGCCAGTGTGTAGATTTAAATATTGGGTTAATCCCACTGAGAGGCAGCACTTCAGAGGAAGCACTACACCCGCATATTGGTTGATTAACGTGGTTTGGCTGGGTTTTCTTGTCGCTTAGGAAGTAAGAATCGGCACAGTCATTCATCCAAGCGGTCTTGCAGCTTTTACTCAAGCGCGAATGCTTGCTGAGATAATCCTACACTACCTTTTCTCGCACTGTCGGTATGCGCCAACCAAGGCCTTCTGAAACACGCACTTTCTTTCATCAAGACGCCGGAACCACGAGAGACATGATCCGCACATAACGAGAGCCCAGTGATTGGAATACTGGCTGCTCTGTAAGCCCGGCTCATTACTGCGGCATCGTGGAGTACACTCAGAGGAATTAGGAGCTTGACGCCATGGTCGACTCGGCGCATACACCCAAATACTCGCACTATTCCTCTGCCACTGTTGCTTTCCCTGTTTCTGATCTCATTCTGACCTGTTGCCTGCATTGTGGTCGCTTCGCGTTAGTCAACCGATGTACGTACGCTTCTAATTGCGAAGGATGTGAGTAAGATAACAATGCGTTATATGTGCCAATTTTATTTCCGCTTTTGTTTTATTGCCGCTTGTCTTCCAGTCGATGCAAGCTTTCGTTTAGGTTAACCTAATTTGGAGTACGATTCAGAAATGCCCGAAAAAAAAAAAGGAAAGAAAGGGCCAACAAGGTACCACAGAATGCATGCCAAGCTGAAGGCCACAAGACGTCCCGAGTATATCGCGAGGGCGTTACGACAGGAGAGGGAAGACAAAACGAGGTAACGAAAAGTGCTGCTCTCCCGTAGGTACAAATCAACAAATTATCATGGAAGTACTCAGCGCACCCGTACGAGGACAGAGACAAGTGGACACACAAGCGCTGTCTCGCAACTGATCTTATTGCGAAGGAAAACACATATAAATACAGAGAATCGATACATGTGTAGAAAAAACACGCAACCTTTACAGGGCGAAACAAAACCACGAGCCAGAACACGAAAACTGAAGCCCAGAAAACACTTAGTCATACAAAATCCGCTAACGTTGCCAATTCAGAATACTCTAAAACCAATCTCCTTGCCGAATAACGGGATCGAAGGTGAACTAATACATATATCTTTTTCTTTTCAATTATGGATCAGTTCACCATCAATCACGTTGTACGATAAGGATATACTTTTTAGATTGTTCGTGATTTGGCAGTGTTTCAAATACAGGTTTTTGTTCGTGTTTTAAAGTGTGTGTGTGTGTGTGTGCGTGCGTGTGTGTGTGTGCGTGTGTGTGTGTGTGTGTGTGTGTGTGTGTGCGTGTGTGTGTGTGTGTGTGTGTGTGTGTGTGCGTGTGCGTGTGCGTGTGCGTGTGTGTGAGTGTGTGAGAGAGAGAGAGAGAGCGATGGATTGAATGAATTGTGTAACAGTGGGAAATGAACACGATTCGATTTCAAATAAGTATAGGCATCAATTCTTTAAGGTGTGCGTTCTCGGTGACGACGCAGACGCTCCTGTGTACTCTCTGCATATGCTTGTTGTTGCTCTGTATTGAACTCCCGAGTTTACAGCTGCCCACAGACGTAACACGAATGACCGAAAACGTGGCTCAGACTGCCTCCAGCGCCTCAAAGTGATAGTTATCGGGTACAAGATAATGATCCCGGTACGTTTACGGCGGCTGACGATAGCTGGTGGGCAGCTCGCGTTGACAGCTTTTTCGACAATGCCCGGTGTCTGCGTAGACTGCGCGCTCATTACGCTGGCCTTTCTCCGTGTTTTGGTCACCTATGCGTGCTCGCACGCCTGAGGAATGCGTTGCAGTTTTTTTACCCCGAGAGCCTGAAGTTGCCCGCAAAGCTGCCGCAGCTCGCGCGCCTCACGGAAAATACGGGACATAATTTCATGTAACCATTTTATTTGTTAAGAACTTACTGGCTGCTCCAGCCCGCTTTTGCCTGGCTGCTTGTTTTTTTATTATTATTATGGCACAAAACGGTGCGACTTCCTGTCGAATTCACTTGGAAGCGCACGACACTGGCCAGAATATTTGATTTGTTACATCCGCAGCATTCGGACCAAATTCACGAAGCCCGCGAGCTGCGGCAGCTCGGCGCACAATTTCGGGTTCCCAGGGTGTTGATGGTAAAACTTGAATATCCAACAGATACAGAATAGGCGTCAGCCTATCCGCCTAGACAGCGGTAAGAAAACTGCAAAGCGTTGCTCCGGCGTGCGAGCCCGCATCTTCGACCAAAGTAGGGAGAAACGCCAAAGTAAAGAACGCGCTGTCTACGCGATGATCGGGTGCAGTCGGAAAAGCAACCAAAGCCATTTGCACACCAGCTATCGTCACCCGCCGAAAACAAATCGAGTGCTTTATCTCGTACCAGATGAATATGGGTTTGCGGCGTTGGCGGCACTCCAAGCTACGCTTTCTGTCGTTCGTGATAAGCGCCTAATTTTGGAGTTCGTGTTTTATCATTTGTAACGATGCCTAGGACATTTATGTACGCGGAATACCACGTCACATTCGCCTACGACTGCTGAATAATTTATAATCGAATTTACTTTCTCACCTGTTCCGATTTCAGTTTCAACAGCCGAGTGATGGCTGTTACGTCAGGGCCAAGTCTAGGTCACGCGAGGAATGAAAATACAGCGATATAACTATTGTTGTGTCATTTGATTTCACTACAGTGATAAAGCCAGCCTGTCTCAAGGACAGGAATCACTACAAGTGAAGAATGAGCGATTACATCGCTTTTTTTTGAGCCGCGCATCAAGACATGATTGTGACGTCACAGCCATCTCTCGGCTATGGAAATAGAAACTGGTGGAAAATTATAAATTATTTGGTGGTAGCAGGCGAAAACTGCGTTCGGATCGATATACAGGAATGCCTCACGCATCAGAAGCAAGAAAAAAAAATGCCACCTAAATTTGGTGTCTACAGTCCTTTAAGTCCGTGAGCGCCTGTACGTGGCGTCAAACCTTATTGCCTGCGTAACTGAACGCAGAATCATTGAACGTTTTAGGCATTATGAAGAGGCCGAGTAATCAGGGCATCCTAATGTTTCGCTTTAATAACAACATAGATTTATTCATCATGCGATGAAAAGGGCGTAGGAAAAGAACTTGAGGTGCTTGACGAGCCCTCGGTCCCTACATGTACAAAGGTATCATGGTAACATTAAATACATATTGATCAACAATGTCAAAATAACAAAGATATTTGCAAAACCTTGTGATGTCCACATTGTAACAAAAGGGTCAAAGGAAGAAGTATATACAACCAGGTTATTCCTTAAAGCGCAGGGAATGCTTGCGAAGATCACGAATCAGTGTACTAATCATATCAATATTTTTATGATGTAACGTGTTTAGATGCTTCGGTAACTGGGAAGCAATCATTTTTAACCCGTAGTTTGTTCTTGTAGTTTTAATGTGCTACGGGAAGTGTTGCCGACTGAGATACAGCTAACCCCCGCTTCAGTATACCTCTTCGAGAAGGTCTAGTTCTAGACAAAATAGATTTGATATCCCTCTTACCTATTTTAGTGAGTAGCACTACTAGCCGCAATCACGGATTTCGCGGATGTCTGTCCGAAGCCGTTCACACTCTCTCTCTCTTCATGAACTTGGAGTGGAGAAAGAGAGGGTGGCGACGCGCGCGTTGCGCGGCTCAGCATTGAGGAGGCGGAGAAGGCCGCATTGCTCCAGAAGAAGCCGCAGTCTCTCCATCCGTCTCTCCGTGAACTTGAAGAGGTGGAAGGGAAAGTGACTGCGCCCGCATCGCGCGACTTAACACTGAGGGGGCGGAGCGGTCGCATAGATGCAACCAGTGAGAGAGTAAGGTAGTGAGAGAGAGGCGTGTCAGTTGCAAATGTGGCGGCCGTCACAGGGCAGTGTTTCACAAATGTGTCACTCCGGTGTGAGCAGCTGTGTGTCGCTGGCGTGTTCTCAACTTCGGCATCTCTCCCCTCGCATCATATGCCATCAGTCACAAGGCCCATCGTCAGTCACTCCTCAGCCTTCACGGACAGCAGACGTGCACGCGCGGGGCTCCCTGGACCACGACTCCTAGCTGCTCGCCGCGTCGGGAAGCTGCTTGTGCTTACTGGCGCTCGCTTTCAAGCGCGTTTCCCTCTCTCTTTCTCTCCCCCTATGATCCCACCCCTGACCTTTCGGCCGCAGAGCATCTGCTTGTTGTCTTTCATTTGTGAAGGTGGTGTGAGGAAAGCTGAGGACGCGGCTGCGCTGCGCGTTTGCTTCGCGTCGCAATGGATGAAGCCGGGCAGTCTGGCACTGCGGCGCAGGTTCGCCGTGCTTGACGTGTTGAAGTACAACGGCTAAGCAGTGCTACGCACCTACTTCGCGTTTGATTACCCATGCAAACCGGCCGTAACGTTGTTTTTAAACCCGCGCAAATGATTTTATCAGACGATTAGTTCGCGGCATTACATTTAATGTCGAAGAGGAGTACAAATTTAGACCATTTAATTATATCTAATCTCGACAAGACATACAAAGTATGCTGCCGGCAGATCCGTGCACTTGTAGCCGAGACGCCGAAGCGAAGTCGCAATATTTCGAAAGACCATCGTTTTGCGTGTGTAAGCGGGCACGCAAATGCGAATTTCCGACAGTCTACAGCTGACTTTGGATGCCAAAAAGTTCGCGTTCAGCAGCGTGCTTAAGTGGTTTATTAAAGGTTCCTTTCTAGCGGCCGGCACTCTCAACCTTTTCATTTCACGCACATTTAGGCATGCGTCTTGATGTAATCCTTCTATTTTGCTATCTTTGATGGAATGAGGAGCGAAAGCTAGCAGACAGAGAGGGCGCATTTACTGCACACTGCGTTGCGCCACCGTGGCATGCGATGAAGTGCGGACGCCGCTGACTACTGTTGTGACGCTGGGGCTAAGTCGACCCGGCCTTCACTTGGTAGCGTGCAGAGACTCCGGGTTGATGAAGGATTGAATCTTCGAAGTTGGCAAAATATATACAAGCAGGTTTAATGGCACTTTGAGAAAACGTATTTACATGAAAAAGAAGGGTATATCAGCAAAATGGCAAGCGTTAAGAGTTCATAGCGAGAAGCGTCTGGATGAGCCGTTTACCCAGGGCTCAGAGCGTCATTTCGTGCTCTGCAACGTCCTTAAAACCCCTTATGTCCAGCCCCTTTCTGAAGATGCTGACCAACCAGTTCCAGGGCACGCCCCTCAGATATCGGCATCCAATCGAACACATCACTGCACTGACGGTCTGATGCACTGACTGGTCCGGTATTGTTTCGTTGGGCGTGGTCACTTGTTGGCGGGTAGAGCTTGGGAACGGCGAGGAGGTACATTTCTATTCTTCAGCAAAGATCCGATATGATGGTTCCGGCAAGTGGATTTCCTTCTCAGAAACCCAAGTGCACGTGCGCGCCACATACTGCTCCCAGCATTATCCCTTTCCGACAATTGCAAATCTTTCCTGCATTCCCGGGAATTCCTCTAATGGCCGTATTCGTGATGCTCCTTCCTTTTCCTGTACGTCAGCGGACGTGTCACTCTGTCGTCTCCTTTGGACAATAGGCATTCCTCACTTAACAATAACGCTTCTCGACGGGAAGGGTGAACAGTTGAACAAAAGCACTTCGGGCTATTTCTCACAGGGCGAAGTTTCTTTGTATTTTTCTTGACGTTCCCTTGACAGGGCCAATTTGGCATTTGCAGGGTCTCGACAAAGCAAAGCAGGCTCACACAAAAAGATTCATGGAAACAGGCTCACTTAGAGCCCCTGCACCAACAGCACATATCCACAGCACATATCCATGCCCACAGGCGAACAATAGTGCGCGCAAATTCGGACCATGCACGGTCATAACAGCCTCCTCCCCGCCAGAAGAGTCACGGAGGGCAGCAGTCGCAGCTGCTGCATGAAGAGACGACTTAATGGCCTGCACATGAACGCTTGAAGCTCGCTGTTGCTTGTCGCGTTGTCTTGATTGTCGTAGGCCAAATTGCTTGAGCTGTCTCTGAAACTCAACCACATGTCTAAGCAAGCACTTGGCTCCCGTCTGAAGAGACCAGGTGAAAAGAAAACTGCCATCGTTGTCCGAGAGAAGCCCACACTCAAGACGTTCAGGACCCACGTATGCCTAGAAAACCAAACGCGCTGCTTTACATAGTCACACATATACAAGTGCACGAAAAAAAAACCTGAGTATCAATTTGGATACATGGTGAGGAGCACCTCGGACCGCTTAGAAACAGCGGCTAAGCGCGTCCGCATTCCCATTTAACTTCCCCTTTTTGTATGTTATTTCAAAATTGTACGGCTGTAAAATCAAGCTCCACCTCAAAAGGCGACTGTTCTTCGATGTCGCAGTTTGCAGCCTAGCCAGTGGACAATGGTCCGTCTCTACGGTGAATTTGGCCCCTCCAAGATAGCACTGCAATTTTTGAATGGCCCATACAATGCAAGCGCCCTCTTTCTCTGACGCGCAATAAGCCCTCTCTCTAGAACTCAGTTTTCTGTTCAGGTAGAGCATGGGGTGCTCATTACCGTAGTCATCTCTCTGGCAGAGAACAGCACCTAGCCCTCGATCACTTGCATCACACTGGACCGTGAATTCTCGGTCATAGTCTGGAGCTCGCAATACCGGACGGCTAATCAGCACAGCCTACAGGTTTACGAAGGAGGCTTCCTTTTGTTCGTCCCAGACTACATTTGTCGGCTCTGTCCTGCGGAGAGCGTCGGTCAGAGTGCAAGCCAAAGCTGAATAGTTAGGGATGTAGTGATTGTAGTACCCGTCAGCCCCAGGAATGCCCGAATTTCCGTCTTCGTGCTCGGCCGCGGGTAGTCTGCTACCGCAGAAATTTTAATCTCGTTGGGGTTTCCTGAAACGACCTACATTGTGACCCAAGTAGTCCACGGTCGCCCTTGCCAGGCAACATTTCTCGGCCTTTACGGTTAGCCAAGCTTGACGCAAAAGGCTCAGTACAGCTCTTAGATGTACCATATGGTCCGCCCAGGAGTCGGAAAAAACCGCAATGTCATCTAAATAAGGCACCGCGAATGTTTCACACCCCTTTAAAACCCTATCCAGAATTTCTCTTTGCCTTGGAGAAAATCGGTAGCACCTTGATCGCACTGGCACGTCTGAAGCCAGCTCAATATCGTGCTCAGTCAAATCAGTCCTGCCTGGCCTATCCACGAAGCAGGCCTCAAACTCTGTTATTATCTCGCCCAGATCGGACAGCTGGGATTTCTTTAGTTCTCCTCTCTGCTCCGCCTTTTTGAGAAGCTCCTGAGCGTTGCTTTCTTTTCCGCTGAGACAAATCAAGTTGTCCCCCATCTCCTCAGGAAGGTTTAATGTTAGATTTACCACGGCTTCCCTCTGCACATAAGGCTTCATAAGATTGCAATGATAAATGCGCACTTCTTTACGCCTACCGGGGATTTTCACTGCGTAGTTAGTGTTAGAAAGCTTTGCAACGACTTCAGCAGGTCCTTCCCACTGTACTTCGAGCTTATTCTGCCTTGAACCTCTCAGCAACATCACCTGGTCCCCGATACGAAACGTCCTTTGGCGGGCTGACTTATCATAGTGCACTTTGGAACGAGCCTGGGCTGACTTCATGCTGGCCTCAATGAGTTCCTTAGTGTTATGTAAGTGATTCAAGAGGTTCAGAATGAATTCTACTACTGTTGGGTCTTCTCCGCGCCCCTCCCAGGCTTCGCGCACCATTCGCAAAGGTGAGTGCAGTGACCTTCCGTACACCAACTCGGCTGGGCTAAATCCAGTGGATTCGTGCGGCACTGACCGCAAAGCGAAAAGCGCTGCAGGCAGGCAGGTATCCCATTCGCGCTTGTTTTCATAGCACAGTCCCCTCAGGACTCGTTTGAGAACAGAATGCCATTTTTCTACGCTGTTGCTCTGCGGATGGTGGATCGAGCTATGCACTACCTTAATGCCGCATCGCTCGAGAAATGAGGTGGTCAGGACACTTGTGAAAACGCTACCCTGATCACTTTGGACCTCGGAAGGGAATCCAACTCGTGCAAACACTGACAGCAGCGAATCCACTACACTCTCGGACGTCACCTCGGGCAGCGGAACAGCCTCTGGAAACTTTGTGGCTGGGCATAACATAATGAGGATATAACGGTACCCTGACTCTCTCACAGGAAGTGGCCCAACTACATCTATTACTAACCGGTGAAACGGCTCGGTAATGATTGGTACTAACACCATCGGAGCTTTCCACTTATTTTGCGCCTTTCCTACCCGCTGGCACGTGTCGCATGACCGTACAAAATTTTCCGTGTCCTTAAAACATCCAGGCCAATAGTATTCTTGCAACAGCCTCTGCTTTGTTTTCCTTATTCCAAGGTGACATGACCACGAGCTGCCATGGGATAGTCGCAGTAAGTCTTCGCGGTACTTTTGGGGAACGACTAATTGGTCCCGCTCTACTCCGCGCTTATCCTTGAATAAGCGATGCAGCACTCCCTTTCTCATCTCGAAAGAAATATTCTTTGCTGTCTTAGTGGCGCGGTGGCGCTCCCTTATCTCCTGTATCTTGGGATCATTGGCTTGCTCCATAGCTAAGTCATCTCGGGTTCCACTTAAAAGTCTCGTGAGATTACTAGACACTGGCGGCAAGAGGTTACTCTCAAGAACGTCCTCATGCCGCGTCTCATCAAGCTCACTTTCAAGTTGACTTTTCTGAGATGCCTCGCTCTCAAAGTTTTCTGACCGGCTATCTTCCGCATCGACCACTGTTTTAACTGCCGTTTCCTCCACTGTGGATTTTTCTGGAATGAGCAGTGTAGCTAGTTCTCGCGCCTTTGAACGTGTTAAGGCTTGCACAACTCTGTCTCCGAAAAGGGTGCCCCTCTTTCGCAGTAGCATGTCCGATTTGTTGGAAAACAAATGCGGATAACACTTAGGAAGCTTTCCTGAAACGGCAGCCTCGGTTGTTAACTCGCCGAAAAGGCCCTCGATGACCACGTTCGCGATTGGCAAGCACACACTCTGTTCCTCCACTACCTGGCGGATCCATGCACACTGTATCGTTGCGGCCGAATCGCGCAGTACCTTGCAAGGCTTCCCGTTGACTACTAGGTCATGCAGGTAGGGTTCCAAAAGCTGCATATTTTCATCGCAGTCACTGACATACGAGAAAGCAATCTTTTCTTTCTGGCAGTTGACGGCAATGTGACCCTGCTCATTACACCTAAAGCATGTGAGCGGCTTCCTAGCCTCAAGCTTATTCTTTGTGTTCTGCGCGTTGGTCTCTTCCACACTTTTCTCACTGCCGTCCTTTCTAGGGAGTTTGCCTGAAGAAGCCTTCCTTTCTTCGTTTCCAACTCTAGCAAAGTGCCTTTCCTGACGGTTATTCACACTCAACTTGGGATTGCGGGGCCTATCCACTGCTGGGTTGCTGAATTGTCGGCGCGAAGCATACTCCTCAATGAGTTCGGCAGCTTCAGTTGCCGACTTAATGTCGCCACGGTCCTGTAACCAATTTCTTTCTTTTTCTGGGAGGCAGTTATAAAACTGCTTCAAAAGAATTCGCTCGACTACAGCGTCCCTATCACTGTAGGAATCTGTCGTCTTTAGCCACTCGCCCAAATTGACTCTTAAATTGTACAGGAATTCAGGGTAACTCTCGTCCCTTGACTTAGTAGCGTTTGGAAAACGTTGTCTGAACGCCTCGGCGCTAAGCCTATACTTTCTCAGAAGGCAAGCCTTGACCTTCTTGTAGTTTTCCGCGTCCTCCTTGCTTAGGCGTGCGACAACCTCCGCTGCCTCGCAGGGCAGAACCGTCAATAATCTCTGAGACCAAGTGTCTCGCTGGAAGGACAGTTTTTCGCAGGTTCGCTCAAAGTTAGCCAGATACAAACCGATATCCCCTGATATCCAATATGGCTGCATGTACTTTGACATCTTGAAATCTGCCTCCTTGTTGAGAAGAGGTACCGCTAGCTGGGGACAATTGCCCGACCTCTTGCTCAACTCTAGTTCTAATTTCAGGTGCTCAATTTCTTGCTCCTGCCTTTTTGCTTCTCTCTCAATTTCACGCCTCTTTCCCTCTTTTTCCCTCTCAAGTTCACGCTCACGCCTCGTTTCCTCTTTTTCCCGCTCTTTCTGCTGTCTGAGTTGCTCCTCCTTTTTTTGTCCGATGAGGTTCCATGCTTCACTGAGCTCCTCATCATAGGTTCCCAAATCAGTGATTGCCTTTATAATCAAGGGTTTTCGTGCCAAACCACTTGTATGAATTCCCAATTCCTCACACAATAGCAACAGTTCCGGTTTCTGCAGCTTTTGTAGGTCCATGATCGGTCCGAGTGTCGGCTACTTCCAAAACAACTGTGCAAACTGCCAAACCTAAAGGCGTTTCAACACTCTTTTCCAGTTCTAAAATCTAACCCTGTTCTAGAACTTGGTCCACATCAGAAGAAAAGCCAAGCACTCACTCACACATGCGATCGATGTTCCGAGCTGCTTTCTTGTTGGCCGATTGTTGCTCCTGCTTGTTGCTTGAGATGCCACCTCCGATCACCAGATGCTGTGGCTGGTAGCTTCAGATGCCACCTCCGATCACCAGATGTTGTGGCTTGTAGATTCTGATCCACCTCCAATAACCAGATGTTGTGGCTTGTAGATTCAGATCCCAACGCTGGTCGCCAGTCGTCGTGACGCTGGGGCTAAGTCGACCCGGCCTTCACTTGGTAGCGTGCAGAGACTCCGGGTTGATGAAGGATTGAATCTTCGAAGTTGGTAAAATTTATACTAGCAGGTTTAATGGCACTTTGAGAAAACGTATTTACATGAAAAAGAAGGGTATATCAGCAAAATGGCAAGCGTTAAGAGTTCATAGCGAGAAGCGTCTGGATGAGCCGTTTATCCAGGGCTCAGAGCGTCATTTTGTGCTCTGCAACGTCCTTAAAACCCCCTATGTCCAGCCCCTCTCTGAAGATGCTGACCAACCAGTTCCAGGGCACGCCCCTCAGATATCGGCATCCAATCGAACACATCACTGCACTGATGGTCTGATGCACTGACTGGTCCGGTATTGTTTCGTTGGGCGTGGTCACTTGTTGGCGGGTAGAGCTTGGGAACGGCGAGAAGGTACATTTCTATTCTTCAGCAAAGATCCGATATGGTGGTTCCGGCAAGTGGATTTCCTTCTCAGAAACCCAAGGGCACGTGCGCGCCACATACTGCTCCCAGCATTATCCCTTTCCGACAATTGCAAATCTTTCCTGCATTCCCGGGAATTCCTCTAATGGCCGTATTCGTGATGCTCCTTTCTTGTCCTGTACGTCAGCGGACGTGTCACACTCTGTCGTATTCTTTGGACAATAGGCATTCCTTACTTGACAATAGCGCTTCTCGACGGGAAGGGTGAACAATTGAACAAAAGCACGTCGGGCTATTTCTCACAGGGCGACGTTTCTTTGTATTTTTCTTGACGTTCCCTTGACAGGGCCAATTTGGCATTTGCAGGGTCTCGACAAAGCAAAGCAGGCTCACACAAAAAGATTCATGGAAACAGGCTCACTTAGAGCCCTTGCACCAACAGCACATATCCATGCCCACAGGCGAACAATAGTGCGCGCAAGTGCGGACCATGCACGGTCATAACACTACTTACGCGGACGAGCCGCTTCGGCCCATGCGTCTTACTGCCTATTAGGGGTCACTCTCTTTGCCCACAAAGCGTAGTTCGCGCGAATTCTGCCGACAAGACGCAAAATTTGGCGTATATGATGGGACTAATATGTGAGCTCGATGTATAAAGGCGCAATAGCGTTGGAAAGCCCCAAGATACTGGCCGTTTATTCCAAGGCGACAATGAATGTGGTGTCGTAATAAGACTGAAATCTCCTCAGATAAGGTACGCCGTTCGGCGCACGACAGAATAATCGGAGATCCCTGTGAGAGGTCGTTTTCCTATGTTTAAAAGTTGTAATGATATGGCTGATTATAATGGTCGAGATAAGCTCCTCAAGCTTCGCCCTTTTGATGTGTGGATATGGCTGTACGTCGACTGAAGCAGACGATAACAAAGGTGGCGGCATTAGAATCGTTGAGCAAAGTTTTCCTTTCTTCACAACAGCTTTGATTATCCAGAGATACAGTGAGTAAAACAGCAGCGGCTGCGATATATTACTGCCCGCAGAACAGTTCAGTGAAGTCATCCTGAATAAATTAAGAGATCTATTAGCCAGGGAACTAATTACCGAAATGGACTATAAATTTCTTCAGCCGTCAAACAAACAAGCAGGTCGATATTACCTACTGCCCAAGATTCATAAGGTTTCCGCAGAAGCATTGTTTACCACAGATATACCAGGAAGACCAATTGTTTCTAACAATAATACGCCCACAGAAAACCTCTCAATATTCCTAAATCACCACCTAGCAGACCTCCCGACCCAGCTTCCTTCGTTTGTTCAGGACACACCTCATTTTCTCCGAATTAATGAGCGTATTAATATCACCACCAATCTTGCAGATGATTGTATGCTTGTCACACTTGACGTCGCGGCACTCTACACTAATATTCGTATAAATGAAGGTATCGACGCCCTCTCCCAAGTACTAATCAACAACCACCATCCGCATGCCTCTGAAGTTTATCTCTCGCCCCTTAAACTAGTCCTAACTTTAAATTATTTGGAGTTCGATTTATCGTATTATTTGCAGATATTTGGAACCAGCATGGGTACTCCATTCGCGCCGACTTACGCGAATATATTCATGGGAGTTCTAGAATCCAATATACTAAATTCATTCCCGGAAAAGCCACTTATATACCTTCGCTATATTGACGATATTTTCATGATATGGCAGCACGGATCAGAATCACTTCAGTCGTTCGTCTCGCGTGTTAATAATCATCACACTAGCATTAAATTCACTTGTCAGTCGTCGCAATTAAAAGCCGACTTTCTCGACACCACGGTGTGAGTGGAAAATGGAAAACTTAGAACTTTTTTGTATAGAAAGCCAACGGATAAGCAACAATACCTAGATTTTACGAGTCACCATCCGAGACTTTGTAAGCAAGGAATATTTTTAGGACAGGCGACACGGCTTAGAAGAATATGTAGCGATGATAGTGACTACCTAAACGAACTACATTCATTGAAAGCAACACTAATCCAGAGGAACTATCCCGGTAACTTCCTAAATACGGCCCTCGAAACAGGAAGCACTTTAAACCGCAACGATGTGCTCACGAAACGACCAAAGGCCAACACCGAACGACAGCCTTCTTTTGTAACTAAATACTCCAATGCTCTTCCAAACATAAACAATATTCTGCGGAAATACCATTCCATGCTAACGTGTAATGAACGCCTAAAGAAAATATTTCTGGAGGCACCAAGGGTAACATACAAACGTAACGCGAACCTCAGAGATATTCTAGTACATTCTAAACTCGACAATAAGCATCCAAAACAGCCACATCCTTGCTCTCGACCTAGACGTAAGACGTGCAGTCATATACAAAAAGACACCACGGTTAAAAGCAATGCAAGCGATTTCACTTTTCACATAAAATCAGGCTTTAACTGCACATCTTCAAACGTTATCTACCTTCTAGAATGCTCCTTTTGTCATAAACAGTACATCGGAGAGACAGGACAACCGATGAACATGCGGCTTAATGGACATCAGGCAGACGTAGGCAAAAACCTCCCGAAAGCAGTTTCCCAGCATTTCAATCAGAAAGACCATAAGTTCGAAGAAATTAAATTCTATATTCTCCAGTCAGGCTTTAAATCTGCAAGGGACAGAAAATATAGAGAGGCGTATCTAATTCATAAATTTAGAATATTGGAACCAGCAGGAATAAATATATCTAAGGGAACGTTAGAATCCCTTAGGTATATTCCCTCTCCATCATAACTATTCGGAAAAACAATCTCACATAGCCTTAATTGTACAGTTTATTCACAACGCACGTACACCCTATTCCCTTCCGCAATAGCATAACCCTACACGTTCCTCTGAACACATTTCCTTGTCACTTGTTGCTTGAATTTGTCCTCAAACATTTTTTTTATTTTTTACTATTTTCCATTTTTTTTTCTCATGTCAGTTGCGGTTCCCTGTGCGCTTATTATCCTGTGACTTTGTATTTCCCCCCCTTTGCAGAAAGTTTTAAGAATTGTCCCCCTTAGATATATGCCTTATCAGGGCTCTTTGCAAACCCTCCCTTTGTAAGGTGTATCTGCACCAAACCCGCCTAAGTGGTGACTAATCATCTACCCAGTACTGAGATTTTCTTTTCCTTTTTTTTTCCTGGCACTGCCGCTTTTACTTCCTTTGTAGGCCACACGATCTCTGGTTCCAGGTTGAGATACATACTTAAGATTATTATTATTTTTCACTATGTGGTTATTATCCTGTGACTATGTACTCCCCCCCCCCCCCTTACCCCTCCTTTTAAGAATTGTCCCCCTAGATATATGCCTTCTCAGGGCCCTTTTCATAGCCTCCCTTTGTAAGGTGTATCTGCACCAAACCGTCTTTAGTGGTGACTAATCACCTAACCGGCATTGTAGTTTTTCCTGGTACTGCTGCTTTTACTTCTTTTGCAGGCTACAGAATCCCTGGTTCCATGGCTGATAAGTACATACTGAAGATTTTTTTTTCTTTCTTTTTTTCTACTTCATGACCCACTTTCTTCTCAACCATCCTCTCCTCCCCACTCTTTCACACCCACTTTCCCCTCACCAGCTTTTCTTCTTCGGAAGCAAAAGCGTATTTAAACCCCTGCCAGTGATGATCGCTATGCCCAGACGAAGACAAGTCCACTTGTCGAAACGTTGGCTCATCTGCGACCTGAGGCGTACCCTATTTATCCTTATTCAGTTCTTTTTTATGCCCTCAACTTGGACCAAAAGACGTTATGAAGCCTCAAGAGCCAGACGCAATTTGAACAATGGCGTTAAGCACGGAACTACAGCGAAAACTACAACTGGCAAAGTAAAAAATTTCTTTCAATAATCGTTAATAGCTAAGAATTGTTCACATAATGCGCACCATATGAAAATTCTCTCCATGACATTCAATGCCCCATCTCCCAATTCTGTATTCTTATGAGACATGTGAGAGAAAGCTCCTACTCAGTTTCATCTCGTGGGCGTGTGGAAATTTACCGTCCTGAGCTTTAGGGCTTGCGCCTCTGTTGCCGCCTATGCCATACTCACAACCGCTGCCAGTGTGGGTCAGCGGTCTGGGTATCTGCCTCGTATAAGGGAAGTGCAGCGTTCGACCCCAGTGTCTCCAAGTGTCCACCGGTAATGCAGTGTGTACAAGTTTTCCCCCGGCTTGGTGTTCGGCTCCTCAAAGATGAAGCACTTAAAAAATCATTGCGTAATAGTAGATGCACGTTGCATTATGACATTCTGTGATCATTGCTGCCCTTGCGCCATTCAAATTTATTGTCGAAATAATAATTATATTTACCACATCCAACAGAAATTATAATCACTCATAGCCCTGTCAGAACTGTGAGGCTTCCGATACCGTAGTGATATTGGCTGCGCGCGGACGCATTGCATGGTGCAGGACAACTTTCCTCCCAACACTCTCCTTGATTTGGCTGCAGAAAATAAAACGCGATGTTCACGCTCTGCTGTGTAAATAGCTAAACTCCGCGGGAGGATGGCGTCCCAGGTCTGACTACTCTCGTCAGCAGTCTGTTAAGATCCACCTTTGTGCATGCTACGAGGCGGAGAAGTAACACTTATACCACGCGTTGCCGTTTATGTCATCCAGTACTATCAAAGTTTCGTGCGCACATTTGGGCTTAGATCGTAATCCTACTTTAGCTTATTTTAAGGTTGTATAAACTCCAACTTCCTGCTCCTCAGATATCCGCGTATTCCAAACGCTGTGAACCATACTCTACTCCTATAGCTTCCACACCACCGCATACCCTCTTTCAAGCTGCCCCGAAAGCTTCTCGCCTTCCCGATACGGAGGTGTATACGAACTCATTACATATGCCACCCGCTGCAGGGGCGCATTGGTTAGTGCGCTACGCTGCTGATCCCGAGGACGCGGATCAAATCCTCCAGGGACGACCACGTTTACATGGAGGCGAATTGCCAAATAATCCGGCCCGTTTGCTGCACGATGTTTTAAACTGACCCAGAACTCTCTATAGCGGTACTGATTTGCCTTTTCCTTATTGCAGTCCCTCCTTCATCCATTTACTCGCAGTGTAGGTGACCAAAAAGTGCGACGCTGCACCTTTTGTTTCCTCGAAGTGAAATCATTTCATATGCGCGTCCTGCGCACACGTGACGGTGTGCAGAGCTGCGCATACTGGGAGTGAGGAACGTATGGCCAGCGGCAGAGGGGCAGCGTAACATCAGAGACGCTGAAAATTGTACACGAATTTCCTCGTACGCACGCGGCGGCGCCCTTCTTGAAATGGCTCGCGTTTTATAATCCGCACTGTCTTGTCGACAGGTGGGCTCTGATTCAAACTTGGGTATCCAGCCGTCGCGTTGATGTGAAACAAGTACTCTCTTCAAGCCCATCCTCGGTAATACATTTTTCCTTGAGCGCAATAGCATGTCATTTTTTGTTACATTACTTTTGCGCTTACATAATCGGCCCATATCTAGATGCAAAAGACATAATGAGGACAAACAAATGCTCCATTTGATCCCTTTGTTGAAAAGAATATAAACAAAATAGCTATTTTTTCTACCTGCGGCTGACAAGTATAACGTCCCTTACTAATAGTGCCTGACTTACCTGCGACCGCCTAGCGAATGAATGTTGTGGACTGATGCTGGCTGGTCGGGAGCACGGACGGGAACACACTTGCCTATTACACTACAGCATTCACCTCATAATGAATAAAATATAGGCTTAGTGCATCTGTTATCTCAGTGACACAGCGTCGTTAGTCTAGAGACAAACGTCACACTCTCACGCAACTCGGTGCAGCGTTTTGAAGAGACCCGGGTTAAGGAGGAGGAAGATGAGGAGGAAAAGCAAAGAGGTTAACCGGTAAAGGAACTGGTTTGTTACCCTGCACTGGGGGAGAGGGGTAGGTGGGTATAAAAGTTGTAGGTGAGAGAGGGATGGGTAAAGACAGTACGGTACTACACTCACATCACATACATGTCACATCACATCACGTCACAGTCATAATTACGTAACATAAAAAATCATAGCCTTTCGATCAGTCCTGGGCTTTTCATAAAGTGGAGCAGTGCCTGGGAGGCCTACACCGCAGACAATCGCCGTGGCCAGGGACCTAGGATCTTCATTTCAGTCAGTGGGCGTCCATCTAGACGCTCCAGCGCACGGCATAGACACTGTCTTTCCTCGCTGTATATAGGGCACTCACAAAGAATGTGGCCTATAGTCTCGTCGCACCCGCAGTTTGTATATGCAGGGCTATTTGCTATACTTACCACAAAAGAATAAGAGTTTGTAAATGCTACACCAACCCACAGGCGGCACATCAGAGTTTCTTCACATCGGGGTAGGCCAGGTAGAAGCCGGAGCTTCAGCTCAGGGTCCAGGGATTTTAAGCGGCAGTTCACAAACTGGCCAGAATTCCACAAGAAGAGCGTGTGTTCCCGCGCAAGTGCGCGAAGCCTGCCCGCTGCGTCTGCCCTGGAAAAGGGAATCAACACACAATCGCTGTCTTGGTGGGTTGTTCGTGAGACCTCGTCCGCCCGAAGATTGCCCGCTATGCCTCTGTGTCCTGGAAGCCATTGGTAGATGATGTCATGTCCTCCATTTATGGCATAGTGATGAAGTTGTCGTATTTCCGCTCATGGGCTCCACGGCGACCCGGGTTAAGGAAAAGCGCTGCCTGCCTGCACTGCGCCAAACAACGATGTCAATGCTGCTTTCGAAACTATAGTAATTTGCGTAGATAAAGCGTGTGTGCCGTTTCGCTAATGGTTAAAACATTTTTTCCTTATGCCTGGAGAGTAGTTCGGCGTTTTTTTCTCCTGTTTACCACAGTGGATTACCACGCGTAGCGCTACATCGTTTGTCTGTTTTTTTCCTCGCAGCAACAGTGTGGCTAAGCTGGGAGACTGCACCGACTGTATAAATGACATCAAAAGAGGACGAGGTAAATACAGAAACTAATCGTCTACAGCTCTCAACTTCCGGGCCAACTGCTAGTGTATGCAAGAAGGAGGATAATGCTGTGGATGACGTGAAGAAGCATTTAATGTGTTAGAATTGCAACACCCACGTGGGTAAAATACTTCCGTGTGTCTGAAGCCTGGATTTACAGGTGAAAAAGCGGAGTGGCGGAAATCCTCCTCGCCATGTGAGAGAGGAAGGGAAAGGAATGCGTAAATAAGGTGGGAATAAGAGATGGGTGGTGTGTAGGGGAGAATGAAGGGGGGATATATCGTCTGACACTGTGATTGCTGGACTGGATCAGGAGACTGGAGTGGAGTTACGTGGCTCATGGGCTCTGAACACACCAGCGGCAGTGATTTCTCCGTTCAGGGAAAACACTATACTATAGGGGACAACTTCCTGTGGATGTGCGGCGGAAACTAGGGAGCCGAAACGCATCAGCTCACTCCGAAGTAGCCTTTCCAGGAATGTTGCAGATCTTGCTCTCGAATATAATACCATTACGGAAGTATTAAAGTTATTATGAGATCAAGGTTGCACTATACACCATCAAGTACTGCATGAGTATAACGCGCCGTGCGCATGCCGATGGCTATGCTGCCTGTTGGCAATCCCATGAAGCGGAGGCGGGCCGTGTCTAACGAGTCCGCCCGCCGGTTTTGGTAGTACGCTTTCGCGGTTGCTCTTGTTTTGACAGCGTACTGCGTCGTGTGGACTACTTAAAAGCCATTATTTTAAGTTCATGTAGTCCTTCAGTCGCATAAAGAAATACTTTTCTTGGCGGTCAGCTGCTCAAAAACAATTATTTCAACGTCAAGAAAGAACTACAACCGAAACCGCAATTGAAGCCAGATATATCTGGACCACTTAGTGACAGCACTGAAGTTCTGTGGAATTCCGTGTGACGTCAAGACAGAAATGCGGGTGATTCCTGACGGAGCCCGAATTCACCTGCGGACATCCCATACACTTCTCTCTGAACGCGATTTCTGTCTCCCATGAGGTCAATAGCTTGTACCCGGCGACTGGGGAGGTTTCGTGGCCATGGTGTGTTTTGCTCCAGAGAAGGTATTTTAAGGTGCTAAAGAGGCCCAAGGCCCAATAAAAACGGAGAATGCAGTATTTATTGTATATCTCTCGAATCACACCAGCAGGGCAGCCGTCTGCAGTCAGACCAGCGCGTTTACAAACATGTAAAGATCGCTGAAAAAGTTGATATGCATCTGAAAATCTCAATACACAACGTTTATCTATCATCATGTGGGTTGCAGCATAAGCAACGTTAGCTAAGAATAAACACTTGTCAGTCTTTGTTTTCTCTTGAGTGTACGTCACTTATCGGAACACACTTTTCATGCATTGATGAGCACCGGCTGACAATCACTCTGCGAGCTTTAATGACGTGGACACACCGCTATAGCGTGCACCGACGGCTGAAAACTTCCGAAGAGAAATGAAGAGTTTCCAGTATTTCGTCTAAGGAGGCCAAATCAGTGTCTGCTCTAAACGGAACACGAGAGCTCGTGCACGTCGGCTGCGACATGAATGTAGAGAAGCTGGCGTAAACGATGTTACTTAGGCTATGCAGCAATGACTGTAAGGGAAGTGCCCCGAATTATCAACTTCGTGTCGTGCACGGCGTTGTACTCTGCGTACTGAGTCACAACGGCGAGACTAGTGTAATGAAGCCGTTTTTGAGCATACGCAGAAAGAAAGGACAAAGGCTTACGGCCGACAAACTCATTGCTTCACTACCTCTAACTGCAACGACAAAGGAACAGGGGCACATGTTTGTTAGTCAGTTCAGCAATTTTGGATTTAAAAATGAGCCAGTTGTCATCAACCGATCGCTCGGAGAACATCTGAAAGAATTCATGTATGAAAACCTGAAGTTGGATATTAATTGATGAGTATAGTCCGCTCTTGCGTAATCCCTAATTAGTTTCAGCCTATTTTGCTTACGAGGTGAGGTGGTAGACACATTAAAAACAACGACTGAGTGATCACTCAGACCTGGTAAAACAGAAAGGTAATGAACAACGTCTGGGTGTGTAGTTAGTACTAGATCCAAAATAGTTGCACTAGACTGAGTAACGTGAGTTGGACTTTTAACAAGCTGAGTTAGGATAAAGTCTGAACATGCGTTAATGAAAGAATTATATACTGAAAATAATTATGTTCTTTTTTTACCTTAACTCATTACATTAATTAACCTTATAAATTTTCATTTTAGGAGCATGTTGTAATCATAGAGTTGTAGCTCGTCCTCCAAATAGTAAACCAGCGAAAACAATGTTTCTTTTAAAAAGTTGGAGTGCGTGTTACGAGGCCCGCAAATGTCACCCTAACAGGCCACTTCAGCCGCTTGAACAATGCCTGTGACGTAGATTCCTCAACCCAAAGATTTCGTCGCTCTGCTGGCATCACCTGGAAGACAGACGGACGCACGACGGTTCTTTGTCAATTTCCTTTCGACCGCGGCCTCGCTGATAACTGCCGCGTCGGTTCCCAATGCGCTCATTGATTGGGCTTGCAGTCCGACCTCAAAGCGCGCATTGGCCTCGCAATCTACGCCAGACGCACCGCTGATAGTCTTAGTGTGTGCAACCGCTTATCGCGGTCGCATCTGTGGGCATTTTAACGCACGAGCTACAATTCTGCGAATACAGCATACCACATAAGAATTTAAGATAATTAACGTATTTGGCTAATTATCGAACTAATATAAGCCTTTTGCGTCTCACCCGGTGTCCGCCGTATTTTGCCAGTGCCAAAATTATTCAAAAGTTAGTAATTTTTTCGTTTTAATTTTGGGATTTCTAACCTCTCCCCTCCCCCCCCCCCCTTCTTTCCCCCCGGTAAGCAAACACCCAGGAAGCGTTGCGACGGCCGAGAGCTCGGCTTGTTTGTGCATAGCGCTAGTGAGAGCACAAAAGTAGAGAACCGCCTAATGTATAAAAAATTGCAAGCACTGCATGTTCTTTTTTTCCCACAGTGGTTCATAGTTCAGCAGGCTATCCTTTTATTCGTTTTGTTTGTTTCTTCCTGCTCTTTCTACCTGGCCGGTGCGGGATACGCTCGCTATCGCGTAGACCTTGCTGAAGCCCGCGATTGAGCCAGTGAGGAACATTTGCGGCAATCACCGTGTTCCAGTGCCATGAATAAACAGTTTAAAGTCTTTGATGATGACCTACATTATTCGCTTAAATTGTCAGTTGTAAGTGAAATGTGTCTCATTCGGCGATGTGAGGACAGGAGCTGCGCCGACTGAGGTCGCTAAAGAAATAAAAACTCACCATCTAACGCTCGAAAGAAGGATCTGTTCGTTTTTTATTCAGGTGAGCAATGAGTTCCAAGGAAATAGCGTTGTCTCAGTGAATATTGTTCATATGCCTCGGCTGCCCAGTTTCCAGACTTCAGACTATTCCCAAAAATTACGAGACACTTTGGCGACTAAAGGGGTGAAAGTCGAAAGCCTGCGTGCCGCATTCTGCTACACACTTGTTGCGAATGTGGAGGTGAATGATGCTACGAGTATATAGGGCGACTACTGTTTCACATATACCTCCCTCCCTTTATGGCATGGCGCAAGTGTACGCGGAGAATTGTGACATGTACTGCGCCTTTTCTACCCTGTAAATCAATTTTAAATGCCACTGATGCCTGCCTTCTAGAAATCTTGGTCTGCTTTTGTTTGCTGTCTGGTGCGGCGATCGAGGAAGTGACAAATGAAAGGGCGCACGTACGCTTGAATCAGACGCCTGGTGCGGTTAGTTTCGTATATGCATTAATCGCCCTGTGACGTCATGACCTGTCGTGATGATACATCGCGCGCTCCTTGTCGAACACAACCAGAATTTCATTGAACGCACTAAAGTTCACTGGCGTTCTATAATTCATCTACAGGAAAGGAAATGAGCAGTGTCTGTCACTCGCGGAATCTCGCCATCATTCTCACTGTTGACAAAGGGAATTATGAAGAGCATTTAACGGTCCGAGCCGAGGCGCAGTGGAAAATTGCTGGGCTGGCGATCTAAGGTATGGAGGTTTGATTCCCCGTTGGGAGACAGGGTTTATTAATTTACTTTTTAAGTATCAGAGCCGCCGCACAAGCGTGACACTTTTCGTGACGACAACAACGATCCATTAAAGGCTTTCGCCTTAAAATTATACAGGGACCAAAATTATACTGGGACCAAAATTATACTGGGACCCAGCGCACGTACAGCCCAGCCCTTCTCCAGTGCCATGAGGGGTATACCAGTGGCACACCCAGTGTCGTAAAGCAAATGCCAGCGTTGTCTTTCACCGTACCAGCGCACCCAGTAGTTTTCTATCACAGCTCCAGTGAATCTCGCACACCGCCAGCCAGTGCGAAAAGCATACTGGTTTCGCTCTGGAAAACGACGGAGGACGCTGGTTTTTGCAATAGGGAAGCATCAACAGCCTACCTGCGAGAAGTTCGAAACCGTGGATTTTGTACCTGCGTCACAACTTGGGAGCGGTCGGGAATGTGACGGTTACATTATAATCAGCACACTGCCGTACATTCGTGATGAAGGTTGGATGATATTGTCATAAAAGTGCGTATTATGTGCACGTGCAGTGTTTTGCATTAACTCAAGTGAGACTCTTTGCACAGGTTTTTGAGAAGTGCATGCTAGTAAGGTGACTTCAAATTTTACCATATCGAGCTTTAAAAAGTACTTTCCAAGCACATATCACACGTGTTTGGGCCAAAATGCAAGAAAGAATAAATAACACATTATTCCCGCTAAATAAATAACAAGAGCGAACAGTATATATCCACAAGACAGGCCGTCAGGACATATAAATGAGGAAATCTTTAAATAATCTCTCGAATGCAAAGCCGCGGATGAGGCTCTGCGGTTGCATTTCGGATGCGGAAAGCTCGTAGCCTTGGCTGCACAGTCGCAAAAAGCTGTATACAAATAGCAGAGCTACAGGTACATAAACTCGACAAAAATCGAGTCAGGTCTCCTTTCAGAAAGAATGTGCAGGAACATCGCGGGAGAGAGTGGAGGGCTAGCTTCACGTTTCCTTCGTAAAATTTCGTGTTTCTCTAAAGTTAATCTCGACTCGCATTCTGCTGAGTCCATGTATACAAGGTCTTTAATGCAGCTTGATGCAGCCTACTGTGCCGCATCAAGAGCCTGTAATTGGTTGCCTCGATACTCATCCTCTCCTTGAGGGAGGACAACCGCGTCGTCTTCTACGGAGTCCGCCCCATTTGTGTTCACTCCTCTCATCATGCTTAACCTACTTGCAGCCACCTGTAAAAGGTACTGTACTGAAAGGGATAAGGAATAAATTTTCAGCTACTATGGAGTAAAATCGGCATACTTTTAAGCTAAAGCCTAATTCTAGTAACAAGCTTATTGTAGGCACACAAAAATGTGGCACACGTATTTTTCCATACATAAGCTACGGTGCTGCGGTACGGCAATTCGTAACCTGCTATGCAGTGCGCCAAGCTATCTAACGACCCTTTTTCTTGAAATGTAGCCACATTTATCAGATGCTGATATCCGTAAAATCGAGTGCAGTTGTCGGGAGGGCATTGTTTGTTAAAATATACGTGTTGCATTAACCTAAGTTAGTTTCGAAGAACTACAAAGCGTAAATGGGGAGCGGGAACAAAGCTAACAGTCACAATAACGAGCTCTATCTCACCACCGCATTATTATATTTATTTATTTAATAAATCAATACGGCAGCTTTCACGAAAAGCAGATGAAGGTAAACTACAGTACTAGATTCAAAATGGCTTCTAAATGTCCCCTTCGCTGTAAGCTGGCGTCCGCGCATGTTCTACTTACGTGTACACACGAATTTCTTTTTCTTCAAGCTGTCGCAAGCGTATACGTAGCTCGGTTGGATGAATGGAATAGCCGGTTGCCGTCAGCATTTAGCTGTTGTCCGTCCACGCAGTTCTTCTCATGGCACTTCTCCACGATATAGGCCTGCATATTATAAATAACACGATAGTAGGTATTCATAACGCAGCAGCAAATGAAAGAGATCAGCCTTCCTCACATCACATTCAGTGTTCATAAGCCTGCATCGTACTCCAGGGATGTTCAGGAGACGCACTCTTTAGATATTCCAATTCGTCAATCCCAAGATAAGAAATCACTCTGAAAGTGGGCTCACAGAGAAAATAACACAAAAATGCAAATGAATACACCTGGTTGCGGCTTTATCACCCTTGTAGGCAGTATACCGAAAAAGGTACTGTGAGAACACATCCTAAAAACGTTCCGCTAGGACTATAGATGACGAACAGAATCAAGACATAAGCATCAGACCCCTCTAGTGCAAAGTAATATGCCTTCACTATAAAGAAGCTCGCACCAGCGGATGTCAAAAAAGAAAATAACAGCTTACTTAAAACACAGTTGGCCCACATAAATATTGATCCTTCAAAAATGTACAGAAATACTAATGGCGGAGCCGGTGCACTGATAGGATTTGCTTGATATCCAATTTAAAAGAATAATTAAGAATACACTTTCAGTGCTAAGTAAACATAGTAGGAATTGAAGCGCGCTAGTACTTAAATGTTAGGGCGTTTCTGGCAGCACGCACTTTTATATCCATAGTGGTTCACCGAGCATTAGCAGCTAGGCCCAATTTTCGCCATTTTAGTATTTTATATCCCGTTCCCGTTAACTAAGATGAAGACGTTTGACACCACAGTTTCTGTACAGGATAAAGAAAAGATGTATGCAAAAACCAGCGCTTTGTGAAAAGGCTATGGAAAGGGCAGTGATAGCACAATTCAGTGGATATGCTGGCATAGAAAGTCATAAACGGCAGCATTTGTGACATAACCCATTTGGGACCCCTGTACTTGAAAAAGTACAGCTACAAACTAAGTTCTTTTAATTGAAAAATGAGTAGATTGTTTTTAGTAGTTCTCATTTTCAAATCGTAAATAAAGCAAGCGCGTTGCCAGCGCTCGTAGGAATATATGTCTACGATCAACTACTGCAACTTGACTAAAGATAAAGCGCGCAGGAAACACGCACAAGAGAGTCGAGTTGCAGTGCACCATCCAGCTCAATTTCAAGTTTTGCTGAACTGTCAACTATACTGACAAACTTCGTTCCTGCCAATCACTCAGGTAAGCGCTTCGTAAACTTGTTCACCTGGTTAGAATAATCAATATTTCGTGAATATTCTTTGTGTATAGCTTCAAGAAAAGCGTAACTAAGCACTGATTGCTTTGAAAGTTTCATACATGTCACGCTTTTTCTGTAATATAAGAGTAAACCTTGCTGTACTATCTCTAATGCGCCGGTACTTCGTATGTGCAAAATGGCGGCCGCTCTTCCAGGCAGCCGATACCATGGATCCAGGTGTTTTCTTCGGCAACAAACCATTTTGTCGGCTCAGCGAAGCACTCGAGGCTGCAGCAGACGTTGCACAGAATGAAGTAGATGCCGTTGATGTGGTTTTAATTCCTCTAGACCCATCAGCAGAAACAGATGAAGAGGAAGGCGACGAGTACTGCGTGGGTGCTATGCCAGTGAATGGCGTTTCTGGTAAGAACTGTTTTTATGTTTAGTGTGGTAGCATTTAGTTAGGCACTTTGGGCACTCCCAATGTTCGGCGTCAATGATCGTTACACCAAAAAAAAAGAAAAAAAAACACTACTTTTCTTCGTTATTTTCATCCGTATTAGCCTCTACGGTGTCTATAGTCGGGCTGAAGCGGTGAAAATCAGACAGGGCTTTGAATACACTTAGGTAGGTAATTCGGTGGGGGTGGGGAGGCAGTATGCACTGTGAATATTTGCATCAGCTTGCGCGGACGTGTCCGAGTGTTCTGCAATCCACCTTCGAAGTGCTGTTCACCTTGCTCGGAAGCAGGTCGTTTGCGCCGACTTACCGATGTTATTGCTTCCCGTTTTGAGCGAAAAAAGTATTAGGCATATATTGTCTTCGAAGCCGTGTAAGTCCTTTGCAACAATCCATTTTTTTTTTTTTTTTGCAGACAAACTCGAAGTTCATGCGTCGCAATTAAGAAGATGAATGCGGCCTTGCGTTGTAGCGCGTAAAGGTCCCTGTCATGAACTGGACCAAGGATCAATCTGAGTATACCTGGGAGAAATCAACTGACGGTGAAGCGGAGCGCAAGGTGATGTTGAGATCTCTCTAGAGCAGTTATACTCCGAGTCAAATATTCAGCACCATTCTTGATGACCAAATACTCACTCATATATAATAATACAGACTGCCAACCCGCAAACCGCCAGCCTCCATACTAAGTGACATTGTACCTGATAAGCGAGGCCACTTTCCAAACAAATTAGAAAAGCAACTGCGGTACCTATATTGCCACAACAGGTCGACGTGGGCATGTGTAAAGTGTAATGTAACGCTTTGTTTGAAACACGAATGCTTCAACAAGTTTCATGCGCTTAAGTAACAGCACAGAGCAAGTGCTTGTTTTGCAATGGGAAGAACCCAGTGTACTCTAAAAAAGTACACCTCTGTAACTCTTGAAGGAATAAAGCTATTTTCTTGCTACTCAAGCAATTGTTTCTCTTCACTAACGAGACATCGTGCACCAAATGTAAAGAGAATGGGTCGCGTGTATTTTTCTCAGTCCCTAATGGGTTAAAATTGATGACTGCAAAAACGTAGACGCAATGTCTGGCACTACGTGGCAAGAAAATCGCCATGAACGGTAATATGAACTGTAGTCTTGATGCGTTTTCTACTGGTGGTCGCCGGCCGCCACTTGAAATCTCTCGGAAAAAACCGACGATCTGTAGTAGTACACACTTGCTCATAAAGCCGAGGCAACGTCCTACGCGCGAAGAAAAGCACCCCCCCCCTCCCCCTTCCCGGAACAGGCAAAGCTCTGAGTGATTACAAATATGCCGGCTCGGACGCGACTGAGTGGCTTCTTCCTGCTTTCTCTGAAAGATTTCACTACGGAGAACTTGCCAGAATACTAGACGCTTAAAGGGCCGTGGTCCGCACTTCGGTCGGAAATATTTTCTCCCTCGGTGATTGTCCGGCCTCACCCCAGGAACGCAAAGCAGCAACACAAAGCAGCGATTTTTTTTTAAAAGAGTAATTAGTAGCGCAGTCACAGCCACTGCAATCAAACGATTTTGACGTGCTTCATCTTCTCCCGTTGTCTCGCAGACGGTTTTCCCTGCTCTGCCTGACCCTCTATACTCCGCTATGCCTCCGCAAGCCAGAATCCCCTCCCTCCCTTCCTCCTCGGCATTTAGAGGGAAATGTAGTGCCTGTAGAAAGGCTTTAGGAACGGTGCAGCACACAGAACGGTCTCGGAGCAGAGACACCGCATGCACGACAACGAAACGGATGACAGAAAAGCGCACAGCAAGCGGCTCTCCTCCCACCCTCACCTTTCAGTCAGAGAGGCTGCAGGGGATGGCCGTCTTTGGTATTGACGTCACAGTCCATGATCTGCGGCCAGAGTAGAGAGCAGAGAAACTGGCTTTGGAAGAAGAGCATGAGAGAAGTTTGATTTGTATTTTTACTGCTTTCCGGTGCGTCCATCGCCATAGTATTTTGCAGAGACTATCTCCGATACCTCGTTGAAGCATTGGGCTTGTTTAAAATGCCATACCCTCGTCAATGGTTTTTTAAGCGATGCGGTAACCTTGGACTCCGCAAATTCGATCTCTGTCTTTTGAAACTTTGTTGAGTGCGTTGTCAACTTGATTTATCCTGTTCGATGAAACATACATTTGTGGGTGTAGTTGAAGTCTCGCTTAACTCATAATACATGTATGGAGGCCAGCAATGATACTTTCTCTTGACTTCGGAAGAACTACACAAATGCGCACATAGACATTTTCCTTCAGCTTGTAACGATAATTAGGGTCACTCTGCTGAGCTTTGCATTTATATAAAGTAATTCAGCATGTTGCTATAAAGTTTGCTTTCAAGTGCGCTTCATTTCTGCTTGACCAGGGTAGATTCTGTTCTATATTTAGTGTGTGCGTATGTGTGCGTGTGTGTGTGTGCGTGCGTGCGCGCTGGTATGACTGATGGCAGTCTGACTAAGTATGCTTGTATCTATTACAATCTACTGTAAATAAGGTTGATAATTAACACTATTTTTATCTTTTTGCTTTTATTATCTTACGTGTTTCGAGAATTTTATTCATAGATAATCGCCACGTTTTACAGTTTGAACCGTGCAACTAGTCGAAACCATATCGATTTAAAAAAAAAAAAAATTAAATGCCGAAAAACGCCAAGAAATTTTCGAAAAATAAACACCAAAAATTACGCAGCCTACAAGTAATTAATCCAGGTTCGAAAGCTTCTTGTCGAATGAAGGATGGACGCGAAAGAGCATGTTAATTTATTCATTCGAACCATTATTTAGTTGCATCTTTCATATTTCGAGATATTTTTGCCTTCCTTGTACGGGGTCTGGCGAGTGGCCTCCTGTGGCCACCCTTTCAACGAAGCCTGACCAAAAGGAGAGGATCCCTTATACCACACTTCGTAGTCACGAGAACACGACGAGCTGGGGCTTCGGAGGCGACTACCACTCTTAGAAAAGGAGGTAAGACGAGACGTGTCGTGGACACATGCTTAGCCATCAATCTTCGCTAGGCTGCACACACAGTGACTTCCACACTGTTTGCGAAAAGAGGTATGCCGTTCAGGTGAGGCAAGTTTCTTTTAGTGAGGACAAATATAGTTACAATCCACAAGTATCACTGTGCAACGTATACGGTGAGGTGGTTTCCGACAGCAGTAAAAAAACTCCGGCCCTCTCAAAGAGATCTACATTTCACTCTTTAGAACTAAAAATGCCGAGAGACTCTGCCTCACCTCAGTTAAACATAATTTAACCTTTGCACACCAAAGGAGTTACCTGAAGAGTTCTTATAGCGGAGGTGAAACAGTTCAATACGTTCAAACTGTAAGCGGTTTTTGTGAGGTCTGGGTCTCATTATTCATGGGTCTTATTTGTCACCAGTCTCTTCGCAATTTCATACGCGTATATCCTTTCAACTTACACGCAGACTTTTAAAAAGCCCATTGGCTCATGTAAAATACAAGGAAAGCCAGTGTTTCTTTTAGTGACACGGAATTATGTGAGCTTTTGTCCGAGAATGCTCATCAGAGGAGAGTTAAGCACTGGCGCTCTATTTACAACGTAACGCCTGCAGGAACGCCTGCAGGAAGTCGGCTCGCGTGCTGTGCTGGTACAGCTTCGCCCCGTTTAGTCACATCTAGCCGTGTTTTCCGTGACAATATAGTTGGCTGATATGAGTATACGGACAAGGCAATTTCTATAGCAATGCCTGCGACCCATTCATCACTTTGGCGAAGGCGCTGTTCCATAGTGCAGAGTAGGACGAAATACAAATTTTTTTGAATTTGCATCAGTGGTTTATTGTGGGAATTGCACAGCCGTACTGCACGCTGTAATTTCTATAAAACGCATGCCGCACTCCGATGAAATTCGATTTTGTGGATTCCTAGGCGAGATGAAGAAGCTTCCTTGAAACAGTAGCTTTCAGAACCTTCATACAGCCCCTGGAAGCTGTATCTGGTGGATTGGGATGACGCCGTGTATAGGCGCACATTCGACACTCAACCTGTCTGTTTCATATAATCCACTTACGCACTCAGTTCTTTTCTAATTCGTCGACACTGTGTAGACGCTTGCTTGGAAAGTAGCAGACCTCCTCGGGCCTGTATCTGTGGCGTATTTCTGCTGAGTACATACAGTCGCAAGGTTAAATTCCAGTGCCGGCTGCCGTGTTTCTGTGTAGGAAAAGAGAAGAAATGTGATTGGAATGGTTTTATTCGGTGCGACAGTTATTGTGACTACAGCTATTATTCGCTATTGTTGCTGTCGGGGTGTCTTTCCCCAGTAAGAAGGGATTTGCTCTGATACACGGGAACACTAGGTGTGCATCGCATTCATTCATTCATTCATTCATTCATTCATTCATTCATTCATTCATTCATTCATTCATTCATTCATTCATTCATTCATTCATTCATTCATTCATTCATTCATTCATGTCTTGCCTGTCTTTTCATTAGGTGGCTGCGCGAATGTACCCTGCAAATGATATATTATTGTTCAGCCTTCCCAAAAAGAAGCTGGGCAATAATCAATGTTACCCTCAAGAAAGTTTATATTTGGATAAACCGGTTTACGTGGGCAAATGTCTTCGTGGTTTTGGGCTGCGTGCATCGCGCAGCAGCACGTTCAGCCATTTTGCTTGACTTAAGACGTGAAGTAAAGGATTAAATTTGACTTGTTGCATTCAGCCGCCTTCACGTGCGCTTCATCCCACTTCCTCGCAGCAATGGCAATGGCAGCAACAGGCAATGGCGTAAATATATGGGTACTGAGCCAGGGGAGCAGGGTTTGATCCCAACCGCGGCGCCCGTATTTCGATGGAGGCAAGATGCAAGGCGCGCGTGTTCTGTCGGAGCTAAGTGCACGGTAGAGTATCCCATGTAATCGGAATTATTTGGAGCTCTCAAATACAACATGCCCCCTAACCTTAGGCACTTTGGGACTTTAAACCTGTTTTTGTCTATTATCTTGTCGATGCCTAATTTTGTGGTTTTCAAAGAAACAATAAACCAAAATTGAAAGGAAATACTCATTAAGCCTTGAAATCGCATTACAAAATATTTGATGTTCATTTCACTTCGCTGTTCGCTCAAAAGAAAAAAACAAATAAGAAGAAAAAGGAAGAACGTATGTTTACGAAATAGCTGCATTTATTTTCGGCTTTCACATCTCTACGCTCCACAACTGATCCCAAACAACCGGGTTAAAACCCGGCTGCTGCCGCTGCGTTTGCATGGAGATGAAACTCAAGGCGCCCGAGTATAACACGATGTGAGTGCACGTTACTAAACTTCATTCATTCATTCATTCATTCATTCATTCATTCATTCATTCATTCATTCATTCATTCATTCATTCATTCATTCATTCATTCATTCATTTACAAAGCCGCGTGACCCTTTCGTCTTTCGTTGCCTTTGTCATTCTCGCTCTTATTGCTGCGTTGGCTCTTCCTAGGAAAATAACCCGTCAAACGTTTTCATCGCTATGAGAGATATCTTTGAGTGCTCAGAAAATTTAAAACCAGAACTTGGCATTTGGACGTGCAAGAGCAGTTTCAAAAGTATTAGAGTGCAATAAGGGAAACAAGCACTGACGCGGAAAAAGGACAAGCGACGAGCACGTGAAGAGTTCTTTTCCTGATTCATGGTAATGTTCTTATTTTTTGAATCTGCACTTGTGCGCAACAAGGTGGTATGCAGTATGTCGAGCAGACGTATTAGATATAGGAGAAAAAAAAAGTGATTTCACTCTGTAAAGCAAGCGCTCGCAAGAGTAGAAGAGGGGGGGGGGGGGGCTATTTCTCAGGACAGTGAAAATACAAATGTTAAACATCGCCTTGAAAGGCGCGTCCATATTCTTTCCGAGAAAACCTCATGAGCGTCGATGGAGCTAGGGGCACGCGCGTAGGAGACCATTAAGGAGGCTTTACCAGAGTGTCTGATGGAAATACGAAATTATGGCACCATGAGCAGGAAAAGTTAGAGCACTAGGCCAGATGCGTAAATGAAAAAGGAAAAGAAAACGCAGGTGGAATAGGAGGCCATTAGCGGAGCTGACGGAAAGCAAGAACTAAGTTCATCAACTATGCAAGCTGCTGATAGAAAACCTCGTTGTTCACTTACTTGGTTAGGCAATTTGCTTGACTTTGCGTTTTATGTTTTTGGACCCGTACGACGTCTATTGCGTTAGCAAGAGATAGCGGCGCGCATACTTTGCTCCTAATCACGCAATACCTTTATAGTGTTATCATAGCTCAGCGTGGCGAAAAGAGGCGTGAGAGAATCATCACCACGGCCATGCTCGTCTCAAAACACAAAGTGCTGCAGGAGAGGCCTACAAACGAGGATGTAGGTACGATAAACATGGCGACTTACCTTCTAAAACCATCAGGACTGGAGCGCATCTCTTCAAGAGACATGCCTAGGTTGAAAAGACACGGTCGCATTCTGTTGGAGTACCCAAAGTATGGTAAAGACGTTTCAACTCGCCCTTTTATGCCTCTTTCAGAAATATGTTCATAGCCCGAGACCATGCCCCTTTCCCCTTGAAGCTCCATTGCGCACATCATCGCGGCTACATAATAATCTCAGCTTTCGACGCATTTCTGGCAAAACGCTGGCGTTCAATTCATCTGCACTCCCACGAGCCATTTCACTGTGGAATAGTCTTCCCGACACAATCGCTTCTGAAGTTGACCAGGCGCTGTTTCGAAAAGCGCTGGAAAAGTTGTATAGGAAATAAATAGAACATGTCATTGAGTGTTATTCGTGTTTTTCATTCTTTTTCATGACCTTGATGTATTTTGCTTTTGTATAATCTTGTATCTTGCCGTTGCCTGTAAGTAATTAATTTTGTGCTTCACTGTTCATGTGCCCCCCTTACCCAATGCTCCGCCTTAGGAGCCTGTAAGGTATATTGAATAAATAAATAAATAAATTAAACTGTGCACGTTTTGCGATCACGCCATTTATTTCTTCGCACGATTTTATGAGAAGAAAATTGGATGAATGAGGTGAATGTCTAATTTAGGTCGACAAGTGCGAAGGATAGTCGAGCTCAGAGGTCCCCTTCGGGACTCGGAAGAACTGTCCTCATTCTCAATGCTTCCCTTCTTTTCGCACAGGGAAGGAATTTGCGACCCGAAGAGCCGGTATGCTGCGTAACGTTTACGCGGCCACATGACGTCCTTTCAGATTCCAAATAGAGTTCGCTGGCACTCTCCGCGGCCTATAATTAGCAACTAGCCAAGTGTTTATGGAAAGTCAATATCCTATGGAGTGGTGCACTGCTTGTTCTTTGTGGTTTTTAGCACAGTCAGAGTGGTTAGGGAGGCGGGGGGGGGGGGGGGGGGGTGATAAGTCTGCTGGTTAAACGAACGACCGGCAAAGCGACCACAACTTTCTTTTACCAGTCGGGCTTTCATGTTTCTAGCGAATACAAATATAGTTCCACTTTATTGACAGGCCTTGCAAGTGTCCGCTTTCAGTTTTTTGCACGCGCTCGCCTTATGTGCACAGCATACGCACACGCGCCTTTTTGTAGTTCAGATTTCGTGAGTAGCGAACTTATGAGAGACAGCTGCCTCTGTTATAAGTTTCTTTAAACAACGGTGTTCAACAGCACCATTAAAACCGCTCTTTCGTCGGTCAGATTTCACGTCTCCTTTCTTCGTTTTCTTTTTTTTTTTTCCCCGGAGCTCAGTGAGTTTCAGTGTATTTCATGCAGTGAGTCAGTAATGCCGGTGAAGGTAAAGACGATAAACATGGTGCTTTCTATACTTTTTTGAGGCATGCATGCGTCTTCGGAACTGTCATTTTTTTAAGGCCGGTAACGGGGAAACTTTTATAAAACTGGACACAGGATCTCAGTCCACGCACAACACAATTATTGGATTGTTACCACATAACAAAAAGACTGCGCATGAAGTAGCCTCGTTGTTGCGGCAAGCAGTGCTCTCGGCCTTAGATGTGCTTATGTATATTTCATTGGTCGGGAAGAGATCGACACTTTTAGAATTTGAAATTTAACGAAAGGCGTGTAGCTTTCGTGTCGAATACGACTATCGAACAGTCCATATTTCATGCACACACAAAAATAAGGCTGCATTCACACAGCCAGAGTTAAGGATCGAGTGATTAAATTTTCAATTTAGCACTGCATCTTCGCTGCATCGGCGCCGATAATAAACAATACTCTCTATTTGGCGTGCAGCAATTAGGCAACTGTCGGAAACACGTGTTTAGACCGTTCAAGACGCTTTGTGCACCAACTACCTTCTTCTTTTCTGATGAGTATTGCAACCCTCGTTTTGTAAGGAATTCATGACGCGTGATTCCGTTCTCTCAACGGTATGGATGGATGGATGGAATATATGGAGTGTCCCCGTTGGAACGGGGTAGTGGCAGTAGCTATCATGTTCATTTTTCTACCTATATCTTAATTATTGTTTTGGTAAACTATACCATCATTCTATTTATTGAACTTTTGCTTTTACATTATTAACATTATGTCCCTTTTCAGCTTTTAAGCCACCAATCTTCCAGTCGTTTTTTGCTAGCTTCCACCGCCGGTTTATTCACCCGGCCACTGGTATCTCTAAACCCCAGAGCTTCAGGAAGAGTGACTGCGCCTGCATCGACTTCCGGATGGATACCATTACATTCGAGTAATGGACAAGAAATGGAAGCTGTGACAGATTTTCTCTTCTTGGGCTCCAAGATTACCTCGGAAGGAGACGGCAGCCATGAAATTAAGAGACGCCTGCTTCTGGGAAAGAGAGCAATGGTTAGCCTTGACCGCCTAGTAAAGAGCAGAGACATTAGTCTGCCAACCAAGATCCGTATAACTCGCGCTATGGTCTTTCCAGTTGTGATGTATGGAGGCGAGAGTTGGACTGTGGAAAAGGCTGACCGCCGAAGAATTGACGCGTTTGAATTGTGGTGCTGGCGAAGACTCTTGAGAGTTCCTTGGACTGCCAGAAGATCAAATCAGTCGATATTGTCGACCATAAACCCTGACTGCTCATTGGAGGGTCAAATTCTAAAGTTAAAGCTCGGCTACTTTGGTCATCTGATGAGAAGAGAGGAGTCGCTGGAGAAAGATTTGATGTTGGGAAAGGTTGAGGGTCGCCGGAGAAGGGGTAGGCAGCGAACGCGATGGTTAGATGGCATCTTCGAGGCACTGCAGATGAAGTTATGCGATGTTAGGAAGATAGTGAGAGACCGGAAAGCGCGGCGTGACATATGGTCCATATTGTCACGAAGAGTCGGACACGACTGAACGACTGAACTGAACTGAACTGATAACATGGTCAATTGTTTCACTGGAGTTACCACATACAGCACATGCGTATGTGGTAACTTTTTAACATTTGGTTGGTTGGTTGGTTCATAGGAAGGGAAAGGCGCAGTATCTGTCACACTTGCTCTGTGGACACCTGAACCGCGCCGTAAGGGAAGGGATGAAGGTGGGGGTGAAGGTGGATAGAGAGAAAGGGGGCCGTAGTGGAGGGCTACGGAGTAATTTCGACCACCTGGGGATCTTTAACGTGCGCTGACATCGCACAGCACACGGACGCCACTTCGTTTCGCCTCCATCGAAACGCAGCCGCCGAGGCCGGGATTCGATCCCGGGAACTCCGGCACAGTAGTCGGGCGTCTTACCACTGCACCACCCCGGCGGGGCTTTTAACATTTAACAATGGAGTTAAATGTTTTTTTGTAGCTGCGTGTTCTAAGGAACCCTGATCTAGCTTCAAAAAGTAGGGCACTGCCTCTAGGGCCCTCTGAGCAGCGTCACCTGGCGACAGATAGAGGAAATATTGTAAAAATGAATAAGAGCGCATTTGAAGCCTGCTTTATTCCTGCTTCAGTGACGCAATGTTTTTTCTTTATTGCCTGGTCTTGACACATTGCATTTCACGAGAACAAAAGAAAACAAAATCATTCAAATGCTTTTAACATACGCTATTTAGATATGACACACTAAAATTCACGCATACACAACAAAGGCTCCAGCCTTGAGAGCTACTCGGAAGATTGTGCTGCAGCTTTCTGGATTGCCAAAAACCCGTCCACGCTTTCCCGAAAATAAATTCTGGCAGGTCGTACATCTTTATCGCAATGGTAACCCGCCATTCTTGAGCGCCATATACAGTAAAGGCCCATGAGCATAATTAAATCAAATGGTACCCCATCCTCACTTTCTAAGCAAAGTACCGAATGCCATTCGGGTCTAGTGTAAAATCTTTCATTAGTGTTCTTTGCAATACATCCCATAAATATACTCCTTCCCAGCAGTGTAAAAAAAAACATTGTCTATGGTGTTTGATTTCCTGCATAATAAACAGTGTGATCCTTAGTGTATGAGTAATCCCTTTTTCTCCCAAAATGTTTTTACCGGCAAGGTTCCGGCTTGCAATTTAAAAAAAGATTTTTGCTCCTGGCGTCACCTGCATTCTTTTTACCCATTTTAAAACGTCTGCACCTGGGACGCAATGGATTGACACTACATACCTGAGCACTGAATGAATAAAACATCTTATCGAATCCTATAGGCGCAACCTTTTTTCTGATATTTGTGTTTTCAAAATCGCAACGTTAAAATAAGCTACCAAGATATTTCCTGGGGTGTGTTTCCCTTTAGGTTGCATTATGTCCTGACCATTCGTGAACAGAGCCACGAGGTGACAGCATGGCAACGGTAACACTATTCAATTACCTTCACCGTAATCATCTCCTGTCTTCAGTGCAGGTTGCGCTCAGAGGCACCTCTCGGTAACAATCGCCTTTTAACCCGCTGAGAGGTAACCAATGAGGAGAAAAATGTTGCGGGACCCTACCGTTGAGGAAGCGGAATTACTTATTCATGACACACCCGAGAACGAGAAAAGCAAAATAAAAACGATCGGTCGCATTCTTAACTACGCCGTGTAAATGATATTTATTATTCGCCCTGGCTTCAAATTTCGTTCCGCTACCGTGTGGTACTGCACAACTCATAGTAAAATGAACTATTTCGTTGCACAACCACGCGAAAGGAAATACGAAACTTTCATTCATATTTTTCGGAACCGAAATAAAATGAATTGATTCCGATACTACGTTGCGTAGCCAGTCGGAGATTGTGCTGGTGAGGCGGAAATTTTCGCAGCGCAGTGTGTTTGGTAAAGAATAAAATGGAATTCTGCATCGCAGCGAAAATTATTCCAATAAAGTATGACGTCAAAGGGGCATCATCGACTGTAACGGGTATTCCATAACTGAGATTAGCACACTTTCAGCTATGCGCGCGCTCCTTAAGCCACTTTGCTGTTCGGAAAACTGCACGCCTATGTATTCAGTCACGTGTAGTCACTTGGGACCTTGAGAGCTAAGGTGAGGGTAAATAAGTAATTGAATAATCGCTAGAGCAAAGATGCAGTCGTGCAACTGGTCTGACAAAAAACAGGTCTGACAAAAAACTGCCAACTCACGGCGAAGCGTACAAGCTGCCATGCCGGTCGTGGGTTCATTTCCTTTTCTATTTCTTTCTATTTACTTATATTTCAGTGCGTGCATGTGCTTTATCGTTTCATGCCGGTCAACAATAAGTGTCACTATTTGCAAATAGACGCAAGGTTTCGTTTTGGTTTATGGGGTTTAATGCTCAAAATTGACTCAGGCTATGAGGGACGTCCTAGTGGAAAGCTCTCGAAGTTTCGACCACCTGGAATTCTTTCACGTGCACTTACGTCGCGCAGCACACGGACGCCTTGCTTTTGCCTCCATCGAAAAGCGGCCGCCGCGGCCATGATTCGATCCTGCACCCTCTGGCACAGTAGTCGAGTGCCATAACCACCTCACCACCGCGTCGGGGAAATGAACACAAGCGTTTTATGGTTTTCATGGGGGTGAAATGTAAACGTTTAAAGTCGAAAAGGGAATTTACTTAGCCAAACCACTGCTTTTATTAATTTTTTTTACACCTCGACGGGTTTCATAAGAACTCCTGGTTATTATATTAACGATCCAGTTCCGTTTGTAAGGCAGAAACATTACCATCGCAGTCTTGGATTTTGGCGGCGGGGGGGGGGGGGGGGGGGGGTGAACTGCTCAAATAAAAAAAAAAAACATCGCCTCCAGTGGGCTTCGAATACAGGCCGAGGCTAAAAGAGCAGCTTTGTCGGAAGCACGCTAAGCAGTGCGTTAACCACATCCTCATCTAGGATTTCCTCTTTTTACAGCAATAAAAATATTGCCGCAATGTTATCTTACTGGCGCTGCCATGTGGCGAGCTCGGGAGACTGGCACGCTCTCCTCTTCTTCACTCTCGGTGCTCGCCCGCTAGTCGGTTCCGTGCCTTATCTTGCCGGTACTTTTACTTAGTTGTAAGTAAACCTGCTGAACCAGTTTCACTGGCTTCTGTGACATTTTTGGTGGAGGTGCTGGGTAGATGCCATGTATGAAGAGCCTCTGGCTGCCCCCTACGCCCATCTGCACATCGTGGACACGACACCTGTGCACAAGACGAGCGCGTGCCAGTCTCCCGAGCTCACCACATGGCGGCGCCAGTAAGATAACATTGCGGCAATATACAACATTTCCATAACATCCATCAGCCGAATATGGCTGACATAACATGACTGAAATTCTTTAACGCCATTTAATGATTGGATGTGTAAGAGCTAGTCTGGTGCTGAATACACAAGTTCGAAACCTTCGACATAGTTTAAAATCGCGTTTATAGGGTACTTTCTTAATTGCCGTGCACCATGACCTGCGGGATGCACTGCCATCCTGCTCCTCCATATAGTATGCATTCCCAAAGCCATTACAAGGTTGTGTGGAATGCCATCCCTTTTTCAGTAGAGATGACACCGATTCCGCCAGTGTCAAGCGGAAAATCCTTCTCAGGAGTCCTTTGGAGGACACTTTAGACAACAAAAAAATCTGCGTACCACTATTTCCAGAAAACATGCTTAATGGTTTCCTCCTTTTTTTTTCTTTTTTGCTCGAAAGGCAGTGCGCTCCCCAAAGCACGCCAACTTCATCCTCTTGCAACCACGCTTTAACCCGCAACATCCCCCTATGCAAACTTAAAAGGTATGTTTTGAATGCAGGAGAAGCGCTCAACTCTGTCTTTTCAGGACACCTTGACCAAGGCCTGCACCCCGTACATGGTCCCATGCAATGGCGCCGGAAAGAGTGGCTCACATATATCTCTGCAGCTTTTTTCGTCTCACTTGACAAAAGTATCAAATTTAATGTATGTATAAAGAAAATGACAGGATTGTGCATTTTTGTTTTTCAAATATCCACGAATAGTTCTTTGAATGCAGTGCGATGTGAGACCAATTCGGGCCAGGTCTTAACTGAATAACAGCACGTAGAAAGGGGTCCTTAGCATCTCCGAAGAAAACAAAGCCGTTAACTAACTGTCGTAAAAAAAAATGACATAAACCAAAACCTCCTGCGTTTACGTTCAGAAACAAGGAGGTTCCACGTGTCCGCTCCCAAGAGAAAAACAACACAAACGCTGTAAACAACCTGCGCAACTTTTTGCACATCTGGATGAACAGTTCAGTATTTACACCCCTTACCACAGCTTGCTGGCCAAGAAAAGATCGCGAACTGTGGCATGTCCGAATATCGAGAGGTTGAATCCACCAAATCCTTCTTTTTTTTCTCCTAATTCTGCAACTTTGCCTCGCCAAAAAGGCTCACTGTCAGTGTAAAATCCAAGGGGACGCCTACCCAAGTAGCACACATTACGTGGCCCACCTGGGACCCATATGGTCAAGTTGGGCTTGGGCAACCACGATGACATCCATGAGGGCCCCCTTTAGGGATCAAGCAGGCAAGCCCAATTTGTGCTTGCCCCTGCTTTTTCCATGTGGGCATCATATAGGCGTGGAAAGGGCTAACTGACTACATATTCCCACATCTGGCGCTCAAGGGTCCCGCTCGAGGAATGTTAGGGCCGATGCAAAGAAAAATTTGGCTTTGTGCAGAAAAATCCCGGGCTAAACTAATTGGGGCTCACTCAAAAGAGCCGCGGCGGGGCTAAATACGGATATGCCTGCGCATTGCCTACATGGGAACCTTGAGGGGTTCTCGAGGGAAGGTTAAACGGAAATGTAGGCTTCATGCATAAAATTCCTGGGCTGCCCACCAAAAACCTAGGTAATTTCCACATGGCCTGTAGCGGAGCAGCAAAGTACTCCTTCCCGCTTCTGCCCGCATTGGTATCTTGCGGGGAACTTTAGGGCACATCCGATGCAAATGTGGCCTAAACTGAACAGTAGACGGGCTAGCCCCAAAGGGGGCTGCCCATTCAAAAACTGAATAGGTCCCGCGTGGTTTGCATACGGGCTGAAAAGCGGGCATGCCTCCACGCCGCACATGCGAATTTTTAGGGTTAATTACGGGCAACTGCAGCATATATATGCGCTCCATGCGGTAAAAATAAGATAAGCCCAATTGGGGCTGCGCATGAAAAGCTGCAGTAGGCCCCAAATTGGCAGTAAGCGGACTTAGCGCTCTGAAACGTCTTCCCTCTATAATCAAGCACCATTTTATTTATGTAATTCATCTTCTGGATTTTTCACATAACCATTCTATGCACATACATGCCATGAATAAAGACCATCTAATTTTACTCTAAAAACTACGTTAATTATATATGATTGGCAAAAAATATGCAGCAGTAACTGTTCCGCTGTACGAGTAAGTATTGAACCTCAAAATTTTTTCTGCGCTATTATTATTTTACACACCTACGAAATAAATATTCGAACCAATATTTGACAGGGGGGGGGGGAGGTGATGTGGGCCAGCGCACATAATTGTAGCGTTGCGAATAAATTTGTTTATGTTACTGAGTTTCGAATACAAGATAAATAAATAGTGCTCAATGTTTCACACTTGATGATTAATAGAACTTCGGCAGCCCGAAAATACCTGATTCAACCCATGAGGACAGCACGTGGGCGAGCCCGCGCCGGAGCAATTCAGGTATTGGAGGGGTTAATCGACATAAAAATTAAAACCTTGATCAATGGGGTGGCACTACATTCATAAGCGTAGGACCTATTAATGATTCTGGTACGCTGCCCACATTTCGGCTATCTGGGCTTAATACGGGCATCCCTATTTGGGCTGCCCACACGGATACAGATTGGGACCAATCGCGGCAAAATTGGGCAGCCCACGCGGCCCCCTCTGGATATGTATTGCAAATCGCGCGTGGGGCCCGCGTGGGGTGCCCCCACGGGCCCAACGCGTGCCCCCACATCACAGCCCATTTTGTGTTAACTGGGTAAGTACTAGGATACGTTGGGGAAGACGCTTGGGACTTCAACTGACCGCACTTCCACTTGCTTTGTACGAACCTTTAACCTTTCTTACTTTCAAGATGTTTTCATAATTAAAGAAAAAAGCAACAACATAATAAGAGTATGCCAGTACACAGAATTTTCTCTACGGAGTCGAGATACTGTAGAGCAATTGTTTTGTAAGATGGTTCCACAGAAGGATGCGATATACATAAAAATCAACAATGAAAAAGGAGGGAATCCACGAAGTACAGGCCGCTCAACCAGAATTCGGTTTAGACTGTTTTTTTTTTTCTTTTTCAGAATAAGGAGTATCCAGCAACTACAATGTAAGCCCTTTTCACTCCATTTGTGGGGGATCTTTTTAACTAATAAGGTTCTTCACGAGCCAAGCTATACCAGTCCTTCACGCCACGCCGCTGATGTCGCTTCATTTTCTACATTTAATCTGACAAAGCTGCATTAATGACCATAATTAGGCCTCCTATATCCTAATAAAGGAAAAAAAAGCACGAGTTAAATACATACCTAAACATCAAAATACGTGGCAAAGCAAAGGTAAATGAAGCCAAACTTGGCTAAATGAGGACTAAATACTACTTCTGTTGTGCATTCGTGCTTATAGGAAAGCTAAACCGCCGGCTTGTTTTATTTTTGTCATGCTTCTTTCGGTGCTTCCCGTCCTGTTCCAACTAATGTACTACAACAAGCATCAACAATAGCTAATGCCCTCATGGACAATAATCAGGGGTGAAAAGCGCTCGCCAACAACAGTGGCCCCGCCCAAAACTCATTTTTTAAGCTCTGGGGCTTAGTCGGGATGTATTTATTGCCCGTGCACCGTGCGAAGACTTAAAAAAAAAAAAAAACTTATAGCAAAGTATGCCTCTTATACCAAAGGGCAAAACCTTTAAATGCTATTAGAGTATAGTGTTGCAGTCGCTGTTCGTCGGTGTAATAAGAGATGAGGCCCATAACAGTCGTTGAATGTAACTAACCGAATGTATTGCGAATTAAGCTCGAATGAGCACCAGCAACTGCTACACTTAACGGGACAATCGAGCAGTCAGTGAAGCGAGCTTCTACTCCTCGTTCGCTGTCCCGAGTTCAACTGAACACTCATTAAGCAAAGTCTAACAGGCCCGTACTACCCGTGGTGCCTCAGAGCACCAGGGCCCGCGCTCTCTCCAAAAGCCTCTTTTCTCTGCCGCCTATTTGGGCCCAAGCAGCTCACGGCTTTCTTTGACATGGCAGTTATTGAACTGGCGTAATTGAAATACTGGAAGTCAACTACTTTTCTGCTAGTTTTGAATGTAATGAATTATTTTTCTGGTTTAGTAATTTAGTAATGCAATGAATTACTTTTGGGCAGTAATTTCGCAGGAAAAGTAATTATTTCTATTCGAAATTATCTTCACTATACACACGTGCCTTTTTTATCGACAAAACTTTGTACGCCTGGTAGAACGCCTCGAAAGCAGGAGTGGCATGCGGCAAGTCAGGGCCGCCAGGGTACCGGATCGGCAAGAGGGGACAAAGTTGAGTAGAGCTGTGCGGCTGAGGCTGCCATGTCCTGAGCACTCGGGTCACTTTCGCATATCCGATGGGTGGTCACGAACATTCCCCAAGTAGCAAAGGAGCAAGTTGTAAGGCGAAAGTGGCCGCTGAAGGGCCAAATGGCTCAATACGGAGTTCAAAACTAGTCAGGAATGCGAAGTAGCACTCCCTACAGCTACGGGAGCTGTAGGGCGTGGTTAGATTTGTCACGACGGGACGTAAAAGGGGAATAGATGGGTGAGTTGAAGGTAGCAGTGGAGAGAAAACACTTTTTATTGATGGAAACGATATTCTTAATGTATTGAAGGTTCGAATTCGCCCACGTTCGCGTTATTCGAGGAAAGGTATGATTAACTATTTATTTACAACATAAATAAAGCAAGAAGAAACAAGAAAGGAGAAAACTATTTGCAACGCAACTAAACCGTTGATCAGACGAATTTAGGCCTGGTTCGTCCTAGAGCGCTTACATTTAAGGCCTCTGTCTCCGCCCTTAGCGGATGCAGCAGCCAAGAAGATCAAATGCGACGCTCATCACCAATTAATGGTTAGGGACGGAAAAATAAGTGTTCCGCCAACTAATCAAAGATTTTAAAAAGGAAAGCGAATATATCTGCTATTTCCTCGACCAATCACATACTTGAGAAAGATAAGTTTATATACCCAAATATACAAACAGCATTGAAGACACTGCATTCCTAATCTCTGCCTTTAGCTCAGTTTTCTCTTCCCCACACTGGTATACAAGACAAACGTATGCCACGGAAGTGATCATTTGAGATCTTTCGTTCGTCGGTTCCTCCCAAAGGAAAGTTATTAAGGGATTAAGCGTTTAGTGGCTACTCCAGCCTAACCAGGCGCCTCGTCTGAACACCTGAAGCCCAGACAAACTTTTGGTGCGAAAATAGATATGTGCATGAACGGTAGGACATGCACATAGGAAACCAAGAGGACATAAAAAGCGTCTATTGGCAGCAAAAATTAGTGACAACCGCCGGCACTTTCAAACATAGTGGTCACTGTACAGAGTTGCGCGGGTACAATGGTGGCGGCGGCGCCGTTTACTGCCGGCGCCGATCCATCGTCGGACGTCCCTTCGGGAATAAGTGATTTCGCCAGTTTGGTAATCTCCGTGACTGGTACCCACAAATGATCACTGACATTTTGAAGCAGCTGTGAGGAGGACCTAATGGCGCATCGAAACGTTCAGCGAACTTCACAGGGGTACATAATCAAATGCCCATGGCGCAAACATTAACGAGCGCAAGCTGCTGAGGTTGATTCCTGGGACCACCGAACCTGTAAATAAACGGTTTCGGGGGCACCCGTCAGCATATATTGGTTCGAGAAGGAAGCCGCTGGCTTCGTCCCTTATTTCTGTCTTGATCGGAACGAAAGTGAAAATGGTTCGACCGTGCTTCTGATCTCGTTGTTTTGCTACCACTGCCTTATCTTTGTAATGGCGCGTGCTACAGGAAACAAGATGAAGGGAAGAGTTGTCGGAGACGGATGCTTATGAGAAAACCAAGGAATGTGAGCGCCATGGCGATGTTTTGTTTAAGTTGCTTACTAAGTTTGTTGTGCATGAGAATCACAAAATAATTTCAAATAATTGCAATGTAATTTCAATATATTGGGGAGCAGTAGTGAATGTAATTTAATTACATTTTTTGGTGATTTTAGATAAGTTATTACTAATGCAAGTAAACACTTTTTCAAGAGTAATTTTGCCATGTACTATTCGCTGCGTCACCCAGTCGACTGCGCGCGGGCCCAGAGAGCAGTTCCTTTTTTATACGTTTTCGTGGCGGATGGTACGCAAGCTTGTCAGGTGAGTTTCCCCTCTCGGAGCGATCGGAAGCACGAGGATGCTGCACGACAGGTGGCCTGTTCGCACACGTGAGCTCGGCACGAACGTGGAACTAGAAGGGCCTAACTAAAGTCGAACCGAACCAATAAATACAAAACCCGTTGACTTGACATTGGAACATTAATCTTTTCCGGTGCGTTCTGTTCTTTGCACTTGATATTTCGATATTTTACCCGCGCGATAGTTATTTTTCTCTCCCCATAAGCGCTTTCTCTCCTGAAACGGATCCTTATTACTTTTCGCCCGTGTAAGCCCTTTCATGAATAATTTAGTTATGCAGCAGTTCTCCCGCTGTGCCTTTCCCTTTACTGTCATCATTCCAAGGGTGCTTGAGGCAATCTGAAGCAATCGCTGCTCGACTTGTACCTTATATTCTTAATATTCGTTGTCGTGGAGCCACAAATGAAATGGATACTTGTGCGCCTGTTTCGGTGGCTTCGTGGAAAACACGTGAGAGACTTGATAGAATGATGTACACCCTGATCTTAGAGCGAGGGTTTGCTTATCTCGTCGCTCTTAGTGTATTCCGATCCCCACTAACAGGTTTCACATTTCTCATTAAAGTAATAAAAAAAAACTTCAGTTGTTCAGTCATCTTTGCCGAAAAAAATTCTTCTCTTCCCCTCCCCCCCAAAAAAAGAAAAAAGAAAAAAAAAGCCGTTCATACAACTTACTGCTGAACAAGTGAATAGAGAGATTTAGCATACCGTGATCCGCGATCCGCCACCGTGACACTCTACCGCTCGTGGGCGGGGCGTTCAAGCTGATTGGTTCCGATGCGCCAGGTCAATGTGCCGACATCAAGTATGTGGCGCCATCTATCGGCATCAAGGTGATCTGGGCATGCGCAATGAAACGCGCGGTGGCGGTCCACGGTAGCGGATCGCGGATCACGGTGTGCTAAATCTCTCTAATTTCTATCTGAATTGGAAATAAAAACATTACGGCTACTTCTTACCCCTTGAATTGCGAAAGAACAAAAATAAAAGAATGAATGTAAAGTTTCTTTTTTTTTTTTTTTGAAGGGTTTATTTTTCTCAACACTGGCGATTAGACTCGGGGCACTATAGTTCGGGTTTGAATTCGGAGACGTTTCATGTTGTCCGAGGAAATGTTCCGAAACCTGCTTTTCGATCACAGTATTGCCTGCTACCGCGCTCATAAAATAGTACATATTGTCATAATTTTCTTCAACGACATCGAAATTGCAGATTGCATTACGAAACTGTTTACTCAAGGATATGACCGTGTTTTTCAGTGTACATCTGCATGTATGTGCAATGCAGCACTTCTTTGTCGGTGCTGCCTGCTTATGTTTGTAGAGTGTGCAAAACTTCGTTTAACATCACTGCAACCATTTCATACGCACAGAACCCTCGAAGAACCTCTCCGCTTTTCGCCTTCCTCGATAGCGCTGGTACTCTCACAGTCTTGGAGCAGGACGCGTTAGGGTGGTATACTGATTATACACAATGCTCTGCTGGTACCTGTGTTCCGGCCTCTCGCTTCGAAATTGATCTGTTTGAGTTGAATTTCAGTTTAGTCAAGCCATAGATAGCACGAATTAAATATATATATATATATATATATATATATATATATATATATATATATATATATATATATATATATATATTGTGAAGAGGAAGTAGTGCACGAGAAACTTTCCAGGCAGTGGCATCGTGATTGCTGCACGTGTTGCACCAGTCTGTGTTCGCCGCTGACCTGCCCAGTCCTGCTGATCGAGTCCTGCTGATCTGATCAATAAACCCCCATCTTACAATATATATATATATATATATATATATATATATATATATATATATATATATATATATATATATATATATATATATATACATATTTTCCTGAAAGCACTCTGTAAGAAAGAATGCAATACATCCGCTCGCTCTCGTGGGGGCGCGTGCCCAAAAGTTTCATGTATGCAGACGATACTGTGCTGCTAGCTGAGTCTGGAAGAATTGCAAACTCTAGTTAAGTATTGCGGAGACGAAGGGGACGCTCTAGGCTTCAGTTTCAGCGTAGTTAAGTCGGGTCTGATGATTTTCAACGGCTGAACTGATCAGGGTCTTAAAATACAAGGCCTTGAAATACCTAGAGTAGCAGAATATATCTGGGGTATGGGTAAACGAAGGATTGGCATACATTGGAAAGCATGAGCGATCACTTAAGGCCAAAGGGCGAAGGAATGCCGGGATAATGAAGCATAAGGCATTGTGGGGATACAATAGGTATGAGGTTTTGAGGGGTATTTGGAAAGGAATTATGGTGCCCGGACTTACTTTCGGAAATGCGGTTTTGTGCCTAAAATCAGAGGTACAGTCGACATTAGAAATATATCAGAGATCCGTTGGACGAGTTTCACTAGGTGCCCACGGCAAAACTACAAATGAGGCGGTACAGGGAGATATGGGCTGGACATCGTTTGAAGTACGGGAAGCTCAGAGTAAAATATTATATGAGGAACGCCTGAGGAAATGGGACAGTAACAGATGGGCAGCTAAAGTATTTAAATACCTGTACTTAAAAAGCGTTGACTCACAATGGAGGAAAAGAACTAGGAAACTAACTAGTAAGTATGCTAGTCACAAGGACGGAGAAATAAAGAGCATTAAGCAACAGGTGAAAAACACAGAAGGTAAAAATTGGATAAATTCGATGGAAAAGAAACAGAGTGTGGAATTATACCGTAAGTGGAAAATGCAGATCAGGAAAGAAGATTTCTTTGATAACTCAAGAGGCAGTGCCCTACTTTTTGAAGCTAGATCAGGGTGCCTTAGAACACGCAGCTACAAAAAGAAATTTAGCAATGGAGATGACGCTTGTGCTGTATGTGGAAACTCCAGTGAAACAATTGACCATATTATACTCGAATGTAATGGTATCCATCCGGAAGTTGATGCAGGCGCAATCACTGTTCCTGAAGCTCTGGGATTTAGAGATACCAGTGGCCGGGAGAATAAACCGGCGGTGGAAACTAGCAAAAAACGACTGTAAGATTGGTGGCTTAAAAGCATAGAAGTGACATAATATTAGTAATGTAGGAAGAAAAATTTAATAAATAGAATGATGATTTAGTTAACCATTCTAAATCAATAATTAAGATATATGGAGAAAAATGAACATGATAGCTACTGCTACCACCCCGTTTCAAAGGGGACGCTCCTATATTCCATCCATCCATCTATCCATCCATAGTTAGCAAAATTTATCTATAGTATTTTACTTTATTTCAGGAAACCGCTAAATACCCTCACAAAAAAGGTATGACATAAAAAAAAGGGGGAATGGGGGGCAAATGAAAACATGGAAGCAGAAGAGAGAATGTCGAACGTGACAAACTAACGATAATAATAGCTAGCAAAACGCAGTAAATCAGTAGGCTGAAATTATCAAAATGGGACGGAACAGCAACACGCAGAAAGCCCTTAAAGATGAAAGCAACGTATTGAACAGCATAAAAATGGAATTCCGAATATTTAGACTGAGCGGAACAGAACTATAAAAACAAATTACATCGTTTTCATGTTTTAAAGTTCGCAAAATACCGCCATATTAATTTTATTTGTGATTGTAGACGGCAGCCGGTTCCAGTCAATAATGGGTTTGGGTATGAAAAAATTGGCAAAAGTCGGAGTGTGGCACGCGTTTAATCGTGCCGACGTAACGGATGGTGACAGTTTGTGAAAAATGCAATACGAGAAATTATGCGATGGTGGGAAAAGTTATCAAGAAAAGCACCAGTTTTTAACGCCATGAATCATAGAAAACGTGAGAAACATAGACAAAAAATAAAATAAAGCGAGCAGCTCTATTTTGCAGGGGTTCGATGTGATCTGGGACGTAACCTCGCTACAACTAGAATATGGCCCAAGCGTATACGTGATTTTGGATGGAAGCTAGTATGTAAGCAGCTTTCTGCAGATGCGGAAGAGCATGTGTAATGCAACATTTTAGAAGGCCAAGAGAGCGGTTGGCAGCTGCTATAGGATAACATTTGGGATTGCTACAGGTTAAATCAAACTCAAGGTGAACGCCTGAATAATTGTAAGCGGAAGCTGTCCCAACTGTTACGCCATTAAAAGTGTATGTTAACGAGACACGGCAAGAGTTTCTTGTAAAAGAGACGAGTTTTTTTTTTTTGAAATTGCTTAAGGTCATTAGCCACAATGAACACCAAGCTTATATTCCAAAAGGTCAGTTTGTAACGTAAGGGTAGAAACACAGTTGCCAGCAAACAGTCTACTTTAGGAACTGGCAATTCAGTAATAAATGTTAGGAAGAGCGCAGGACCAAGCGCACTCCCCGCGGTTACACCATATAGTACTTGAGCCATTGAAGACTTGGGAGCATTTATTATAAGGTAAATGTTCGGGTAAAAATTAAGTTGAAGTGGATTTTGCAGGCATCAGCTCAAAGTGCGAAGTGCGAGCAACACCTGCAAAGCGAAAAACGGGTGCTCGAAAACAGTCGATAACCTTATTGCCTAAGTGATTATAGGAATTTCATGACTTCATAGAGAAGTATTGGAGCCAAGTTACTGCGTTATTCCCCCGGGCGCCAAGATTGTGCGCTCAAAGGATACATTGCTGTAGCTATACACATTAACTTACAGTTTTATACACTCCTGTGTGCGTCGTACCTATAACGCATGATGATGGAGGGAAATGCCTGTTTCCTTCGTAATATATGTGCCCAATAGAGCGCGGTAGGAAGAGGCATATTATATGATTAGAGCAAAGGAGGTTTATGCAATGAAGTACACTTCGTGCTTGCATAGAATAGCCGTCTTTGTTCGGTGCCTACTTGAAACAAAGAAATCCGTCTTTGTGTCACAGTGCTACGAGCAGTCATGCACATGATTTTTATCCCGGACGGCGCCTTCCGTCCGGGATTTAGTAATCACTTCCAATAATGCGAGCTCAGCCTGTGGCCAAGAGCAGCCAAAATGAGGCTACCACAAAATGAAAAAGCAAACCAAGCAATAAAGTTTGCCTCCACAAGGTTTCTGCAGTGATAAGTTAGGGATAACAACAACACCAGTTTGCTACAGTTCGATAAATACAGACTACGAACATATCCAGCAAAAGACCATAATATAAGAGCTAAAGGTAGACAGGTGGGCAATATTGTACCCTGTCTTTAGTGTCATTTTCGAGGACTCTGATCCTGGAAGAGGCTGTTATAGTAAGTTCACATTACTCAGCCATAAATCATTGGAACAGGACGTATGGAATGCCATCAATAACGTTGAAGGCTTCCATACCGAACAACGTTTCATTGAGGCGAGATTATTGCAGCATCGCTTGCTTTTTGGCCATAGGAGTTGGACTGAATCTATTCTTTATGGCAAACTCGTTGAATGAAACAGTAATATATTTAACGTAAGACGCAGATTCCCCTAGTTTCCGTCGCAATTTTTCATATGAGGTGTCAATCTCTTTTTAGAATAAAAAAAAAGGACTTCTTAATCCATCATTGCTATATTGCTTATAGCCGCGTATAATCGGCGATACGAGCTTCCGAAAAGGAATGATTTATTGGGGCACGGAGGTCCACACGAAATTACTGCGCAAACCTGCCGCTACGAAAAGCGCCCGTCGCTACTGAGCTTCTTAAACTCCAACCTTACTCTCCGTCTCATCCATATAGACCTCCATCTACGTTCTAATGGCAGCCATGCCTCTTTCCTCCCCACCGCTTGCAAACAGCAGAAATGGCCCACAGCCAATTAACGCGCAGGTCGAGCCCGGTACTACGCTTCCTTGTCCTTTGATAAAGCTAATCAAGAACGCAATGCAAAAAAAAGCACTAGCAGGGATTATCATATATAATTCAGCGAGTGCCAGCGCTAATGCTGGTATTTGCAGCATTATTACAAATGTTGTTCACATTTTTTTCTTTCAACCCCCGTCATGGCGCAGTGGTTTCGGCGCTCGACTTCTGTTCTCAAGGATGCGCGGTCAAATCGTGGCCGCGGAGACCGCTTTTCAATGGAGGTGAAAATCTAGGTGCCCGTGTGCTCCGCATGTCAGTGCACATCTTAGAATCCCAGGTGGTCGAAATTTCCAGAACCCTTAACTATGGCGTCTCTCATAGCCTGCGTCTCCTTGGAGCGAACCTTATAAACTAACAATTGTCTTTCACAAATAATTTAAGCTAAACATTTGATCATACTTCTGGAAACTACAGCTTGCTTCTCTAAATTGGGCCTGCATATTCACGAACAGTTCATGCGGCAAAATTCTCTCTTACACGGAAATAGGGGGCGGCATGAAATTATTTGTTAGAACAGCATCACAGAATGGCATGCGTTAAATTCCCTTTTAGCAGCAATATTTTCTTTGTCTTAGCAACGCGCTCGGATGCCCTGTAACACTGGAGTGTGGAAGGAAGAAGCCCTTACCTGTCATTATAGAGAGACGTAAATGTTCTCCGGCGCCAGACGCGCGTTCCACTCCTCATTTTCAAGGCGTTTTTTTTTTATTTAGAGTAAATAAAGTTCCGCCAACATGTGTAGCACCACTGCCGCTGAATGTGTGGGCGCAGAAGGTTATGGTACCGGGAATGGTGAGTGACCGCCGACGACGGCTTGAAACCTCTTGAGACTCGTGCTAGTATGACGCGCATCTTTACCGTGCTACGCGCATTCGTTATCAACTGTAACTATCGTACTATGGCCTGCATGCTCTCTAGCACTGGCGTGGTCTATAGCAGCACAATTTATTCCACAATATAATGTTTAAAACAGCGTGTGTTTCTTTGTGAAAGCCTAGTGGAACGAGTCTGCCAGTCTTTTGGACTAGCTCTTGCCACTCGGGAATTGGATTTCTTCACTGCGCTAAAACTGAATCTTCTTTCCACTCAGCCGAAAAGTCGATGCTTGTTTCGATGGGGTTTCCGTGACCTTGAAAGAAATAAAATAAGTACTGCCGCGACGTCACTGCGACTGAGTTTCGATCTCACAGCGGCACGAACGAAATCAAATTCTCTGGCCACTGCACGGGAGCCCGACGCCATTATCGCATTTTTTTTTTTAATGGAAGCAAAACAACAATGACAGGCTTCAAGCCTTACTTAACCAGACCGCATGGCGCAACCCGTCAGAGGAAGTCGCATCAGCATCCTACTCTCGCTTTGCCCACTCATTAAATTTCCGGGATGCACACACGAACATCAAGTAAAGACAGCGATACAGTAGGGAGGTCCTGTGCAGCATATACACCCGCACCATAGCATACTGCTCTTTGAACAGAGAATTCAATAAGCGCAGCATCTCTGCGTGGAGATCTGTTTCGCAGCTCTTTTAAAGGCTAACTAGTGCCGTGAGCACTAAAAGGTCACCTAACACCTAACCTTCGAACCTTCCACTGCACGCAAAAATCTTATAAGAGTGTAATATTGATGCCATTTTCGAGATTCCTTTGAAGAACTTGCAAAAACACATTGTCACGACAGAGGCTAACGCAATGGTCAATTGTTGAAGCTGCTGACACAGGCGGCAGTTGACTTACCATGGCACAAACGTCTCCCTCATGAAGACCGATTGGGATAGGTAAGGTTGGCGTATGAATTTCAAAAAGGAAAGCTATTGTGGCCGACTGTTGCCTGGAAAAGAAAACGTAAGGGTGCCAACACGCAGGTACACGATGTAACGTCAGGATCAGGACTTCTGTCGTCTGTTTTAAGGATAGGCTGTATAGGTAAAGGAAAAAAAAAAAAAGGTTCTGAGAGCTCTGTATGATCTACAGTGGATAAATACGAATGTCTGAGCGTTGTTGCTGCACATGGCAAACCGCGCGCCCCTTGTCGAACCAAACCAGCATTCCGTTGCAACACATCAAAGTTCACCGGCGTTCTATAATTGGTTTACAGGAAACGAAAGGCGCAGCATTTGTCACTCGCGAAATCTAACTGACACATCTCGCGGACAAATCACCGAGATTTTCACCATGAGCCTAAAAAGCTTCCTCCTCAATAACTGGTTCACAGTAAAGTAAAGACACCGTATCTGTCACACTTGTTTCTGTGGACACCTCTAGTTTTTTTGGGAGTACCATCGGGTCCACATGCTGGCGATCAGATTTTCGCGTAAGAGTGCTAGTAAATATTTCGCTTTATAAAATGTACAACGAGGAAATATAATGTCAGCACTTCGTTAGGTAAACCTCACAAAGGCATCTCACTTCTATGACCATGTAGAAGCGAACATATTAGGATAACGGGCACTTAATCGTTTGTTGAGCACAGCTACCAGGAAGGAATGGTCCAGCAAACCAGACTCTAGTCTCCGGACTCCAGACCGGACTCCAGATAGATAAAAAAAAATTACCTCGACACATAGGCTGTTATTGACAGTCCCACAAAAAAAAAGCAAATTTTTATTTAATTCCTGCACTTGAACAATGCAACACTTCTACAACGTAGGTGATTTCTAAATCAAGAAAATGATGCCAACTTGTACTCGTGCATACACAGGCAGCTCTCTCTATTTACCCAAGCCTCCGCAAGGAAATTTGAGAATCACAGTGGGCCCACTGTGGCGATTCTGGTGCAAGAGAATCCCTGTAAGACTTCGCGGAATCCCACCTGTTGCCTCCGCGAAGGCTTGCTTTTGCACCCGAACGATATGGCCAAAGCCATCTCAATTTATCACGGTATCTAACCAAATTAATACTGCTTATTATCATTCTTATTGTTCCTACACAGATTAAAGATTACCTTTCCTCTAGGTTTCAATTCACCACTGGCAATAGCCACAATTTGTCTTTCAGCCAACAACATTCTGGCGTCCCGCAAGGAAGCGTGATTGGCCCCTTACTTTTCCTGATGTTTATTAACGGCTTACATAACTGCATTTCTTTCAAAATTACTTTTTACTGATGACTGCGTTTTTTATCGAAAACTTGATTCTAACGATGATAGTCTAGACATTCAAGCTGACCTTTACTCAGTAACACTATGTTGCTTTACCTGGCTCATTGAACTTAACCTTTCGAAAACGAAATTTGTCTTTCTTTTACTAACTTAATGGGTCGTATTCAAAAACCGTGGTTCTCTACCTGGGCCACATAACATTCCGAAAACAAAATTTATTTCTTTTAACAACCGAATATCTCGTATTCAAACAGCGTTTTCAATAAATAATATTACAGCACATTTAGTAAAAAAGTAAAGTAAAAAAGTACGAATATACATTGGCCTAAACATTCATTTCGACCTAACCTGTAACCAACACATTAACACTGCACTTCCATCTGTCAGTCGAACATTAGGTCTCTTCAAACATAACATAAGCATACTCCTTCCCATCTCCGAATGCGTGCTTTTATCACTTTTATTTGTTCTGAACTTGAATATGCTTCGGATATTTGGGACCCTTATCAAGCATTATTAGTATATATTGAATCATTGCATAACCGCTCAACACGTTTAATTTGCTCTAATTATTTACGTCATACCAGCACCACAGCCTTTAAGAAAATGCACATCCTCAAAAATCATAAATCATATCTCCGCCAAAAATTTCCACTGTTATCGCTTTTGTAGGGAGAACTAAAATGGCCACAGTCTCGACATTTCACCGTGCCTGTGAAGATAAAGAAGAAGAAGAAGAAGAAAGAAAAAAAGAACAAAAAGAAGAAGAAGACTGTTAACTCGGTAGTTGGTAGAGGCGAACGACAACAGCGAGTTGCTAGGACAGAAAGTTCGTTCGAACGTTGTGAAGACGGTGTGCCACGGAGTTCGACGTAGAGACGATGTCATATCACTGGAAGTCCTCCATCAAAATGAGAATGGTCAACGACGAGACGCAAGGGGTGCTCATATGTGAAGTGACTCTCCTATTGCATAAAGAAACCTGAAACCATAGAGTAAATTGCTATGTGCAAAAGCCATGTCTTTACTTTCAGCCATGCAGACTGCTCTCGCGTAACTCCAGGTGTAACCACAAGCTAAACCACAGCTAATTTTTTCATATAAAGTATCGTCACGCTGCACTACATAAAGACTTTCATTTTTGACCGATGCGATGATCCTTTTAAAGTTAAGCACTTGCCATGTCGTACATTTAACTATGCACATTCATTCATACCACGTACAGACTGGAACGATCTGCCTTCACGTACTTCTACTGCCATTGACCTTGATATTTTTTACAAACTGATGTCTGCCATAACGGCTTCCTAATTTCCTTGCGTTCACTGTTAAAAATGCACTGGAGTTTCTTGCCCTCTATTGTTGTTAATATAGATTCACGTTGTTTTATTTTAATGCTCCTGTTTCCACGAAGTTGTCTAGCTGATATTTTTCACCCTCTGCTTCTCGACTCGCATATTGCTTATATTGTTTCATTTATGCTCGAATGTTAATTGTTGATAATATTTTGCTTCCAATGTCATATAAAGTGTTTCTTTTAATTTGTAGTTTTCTCAATCTTGATCATTTGCTTGTAACCCCCTCCCTTTTCCTCCCCTATAGTAGCATGAGCCGTAAGAACCTTTAGGTGTATTTTGTATAAATATAAAAAAAAATTATAACCACCCCTGCCGAACTCCCAAAACTGCTGCTGCATGTAAAACCTTGAGCTCACGTTTTTATGAAAGCAGAAAAAGGCACCGTCATCATCATAAGCCGAAATCTTCATTTCACATTGCGTTACTAAAAAAAAAACCCATGAACTGATCTGTTCATACTAAGACACAGTAGCTCAAGACAAAGTAAAAAGCAAAGGCAATAGCGGGCAGTCCTGTTTAACAGATCATTTCTGCGGAACAGGTTCAGTTAACTTTGCACGAATTAAAGCGCCCTTTACGCCATTTCCAGAGCCGAATACCCCGCTTGTTTAATTAATACTACCTTGCATTGTATCCTGCATGTTGTAGTATTCATTAACTTCCATCTTTGCGTGAAAATACAGAAAGTCCACTATTGCATTGCCCTCGTATGTTGCGTTAATCTAACGGTCCAAAATATTATAGTGCGCTCCCACTAAGGTCCCTAGCCACTCATTTTGCGGTCTCTGCCTGAAGCATGACCTTGAAACTCTAGCCGCAAACCTAAAGCGAAGTGAAACGCGATGTGCTGGCGCTCTTACTTCGCATTTGGCCAACTGAACTTTTTTTTTCTACACTTTGAAAGAAAACATGCTCTGGTTTAGGCTTCAGTTTCAGCTTCAACATCGGCTGGATTTCGGTAAAATCTTTGAATAAAATTGATAGAAAGGGAATTTAAAACAATGCCAAAACATTTTGCGCTTTACACGCATGTGGTTTGCCGATGCTCGTTCTGCCGACGCCCACACAGGTAAGCTACACGGTCGCTTAAGTTTCCGGCAATTTAAGTATTCTCGAGTGTGTGAAGGCTTGCGAATCCGGCCTCTGTCTGCCCGCCCACATTTATTGCGTCTGTGTGACTGGAAGCTAAACGTTGTATCCCGTACTAATTTTATGACCAATCATTTCCGATTCACTCAGTCTGCCCAATAGCAACGAAGCAAGGGATGGAACGGCGAACAATCATCACATATTGAGAACCCAGGGTCCATTTTCGATAACATTTCCTACCCATGCTTGCCTGGCCATGTATACATGAAAGGGAGATAGCATTGTTAGCTGGTTTCTCATGAGTCGACAGAGCATCGCATTTATGAGCACTTGATAATAAAGTAAGGCGTCAGGTGGCACATCTATTAAAAATAAAGAATATGAAAACTTCAGAACTTATCATTTATGTACATTTTGTGCTTGGAAGAGGCATAGCGGCGTATAGGCTGCCGTGAATTCACTATTTTAGTCAAGCAGCAGTTCATAAAAAGCTGCGTCCTCCCCTCAGTTGCAGGTAGTGTGAACCATTTGGAAACACGCTTCAGGCACGCCCGCTAAGTCGAAAACTGTGCAATGCATTTTTCCAAAATGCATTGCACTTTGGGTGTTTACAGGGTCTTTGGTTTCTCTCATAGTCTGAGTCGCTTTAGAACGTTAAGTCCCATAAACCTAATCATTACCGAGCCGATCGACAGGCTTAACCTGAACTTTGTATGCTTGTTTGAAAGCCCACTTTGATGTTACGAATCACCCTTCCGTCCTGCGTAACACCTGTAAAAAAAAGGAAATATTTATTGCGCTTGAACATTTCTCTCTTTTATCATCAACTTCTCAGAATCCACAAGATTACTTCCTTCTGGTACTGAAGCTGCAGGTGCCAAGAGGGATCACGGTTTAAGCCTGTCGCGACTGTATGCACCGGGATTTTTTATGGCCACCTCAAGAAGTTCTCACTGCGTCGGGTGGTTGCAACGGCCTGTGCAAAACATTATTGCAAATCCCGCTACGATGGACGGTACCACTAACATCATAACTAGCCCCAACTTTCGATCCACACAACGAATCAACAGATCTCCGTTCGCCATCAAGCAAACATATCGATCCGCGATGCAAGGTGCATTCGAGAAACCTGGCACTTGAAGATTGACACTAGCGAGAAGAGAGCGTACGCACAAAATACGTGTCAGTATTTTTGCGCCGTTATTCGCTAAGCATGCATGATCAACTTGCCAGCACATTTACGATTTTTAATCTGATTCCCTGATGATATGCTTCTCTCTGCGTCCATGCGCAGGCCCCCACGATCTACTGTTCACCCTTCATTTTCCTATCGGAAGAAGTAAGCGCGATTCAGGTACACTGTCTCTCCCTTTTTCATTTTGTGGTTTGGTTTGGTTTTAGTGGGTTTAGCGTCCCGAAGCGATTCAGACTATGAGAGACGCCGTCGTGGACGGCTTCGGAAATTCTGACCACATGGAGTTCTTTGACGGCCACTGACATCGCACAGCACACGAGCGCCTCTCTTTTCGCCTACATCGAAAAGTTGCCGCCGTGGCCGGGATTTAACCACGCATCCTCGGGCACAGTAGTCGGGCGCCCTTACCACTGCACCACCACGGTGGGGCTTTGCATTTTGCGCTCAAGGAAGTCCCGCTTAGTTATCCATTCATTTACTTATTTGAATTATTTATTTTGCTTTGAATTACTCTATTACCTTCGCTTGCCGGGGCACCATCTCCGTGTAAGTAAAGAACAGAGGCGTTCGAAAACCGATGAATCCCTTTCCGAGGTCTTCACCGCTGCTATTGGGACCCTAATGTTTTGGCCGCTCAATGTGGGATACAGTTTTGTGATCGGCGGCCTACAAACTACAGCTGAATATGCATTCTGACCTCGTTACAGACGAGGTGCATGACAGCTAGAAGCGTCTCACGTGGGTTGGTCCTACTCTTCACATACGCAGAAAGAAAAGTGCTCCTTGCAGAGTAGATGGAACTAATTTGCCAGAGTAATCCTATTGGCGAAGCTACGCGAGCTTAAAGGAAAGGAAACTTGCTTTGCTGTTGTCCGTAGTTCTCCAGTATTCCAGTATTATTGTTGCTTTTGAAAGAAAAATACTGCCTAGGCTCCTTCTCGAACGATTCCTCATATACGCCTCAATTGAACTACAATTACCGACAGAAGGTATGCGAACGTACCACGGTGCAAAGTTTGCCTTTATTCTTTTTGTTCTGCTTTGATAGCGGCACTTATTTGCCTTCATGACACTACTCCGTACGGCGTTACCGCGTGTTTTACTGGCACTCTCTCACGCCGTGCATCGCATGCCGTCATCTTCACCGACTTCCATCCTTGCGCGATGGATCCAGAACACACCGTTATCGCATTGCTCTCTCGAGGTGCGTTGAGATGAAAGGCGATTTGGTTTATTGGTTTGGCTTGCGCCAAATATTTGGTGGCCTAGCCTTAAAATTTACTTTTCGCCATTCAAAAATTGAGTCGAATCACGTTCAAAATCGACTTGGCCCGCCCTCAAATAGACTTGGGCCACCGCCGAATTTTTTTTTTTGCCAACCCCCAAAATAAGGTTGAAAAGTCCCCAATTATGAACGAACAGTCGATATTCGGTCCGCTTCGCACGACAGTTCGTTTGTTGGCGCAGACGAACAGTCCACCCTTTTTCACCGTTAATAAAGCTGTTGGTTAGAACATTTCCCGTAGACGTCGGCTGCTGACGGCTTTTTCAGGTAAAAGGCCGTCTTTGGAGATCGCTTACAGCTAAGAAATGTAGGGAAAGAAAAAAATTCGCTTAACTGTGAGCATGATTCACATTTTTAATTCAAGAAAGGCTTAAGAAGAATTCTATAAGCCATTTAAGCTTTTAGAATGCAAACAAAAACGCCTGAAAAACTGCAGAGTGTAAAAAGGCGAAACCTATTATAAGCTGCGAAAGCACTAGTTTGGCGTAATCTTGGTAGATGGTAGATTATGATGTCGTCGTCTTCTCGCCATTACCTGCCAGATGCAAGTTCATCAAGAGGACCGTGATGTATGTCACTCAAGTTTTCAGTAGTGACACAGATATAAATTCCTTCTTTTACCACGCCGTACAAACGTACCTGTACGGCCTAGAGGCAACTTGTAAGTCGGGATCTAAGGGTCCGAAAGGCTGGGTTCTGATCTTGAGTTGGCAGCGCCTGCAACAGAATAGAAATTGCCGAGCGGGTTAAACATTGTGAAGCAGCACTCTGGTACTTAATGCTACAAAAATATTCACTGCACATTTTTTAATTACCATCGCGGCGTACTCACATATCTGCCGGCACTACTGATGTCAGAAGCATGGACAGATACGTAGATAAAATATGAGTAATTGAGGAAACCAGGCATACAGCCTGTACGAACGTGGGCGTGAATATTACGAAAAGGAAGAAAGGCCAACAAACATAATGGAAAAAGAAATAACTGAATGATCACCAGCAAGCTACAACAAAAATCATTTAAGCTACAAAATCAGGTCACCATTAAGAAACGCTTTTCAGATAGAGACGAAAGCCTAGCTCAACTCTTGTTATCTTTGTCACTGAATCGGTAATGCATCTGACGAGGGAACAAGGAAAATAAAAGAAAGCAAAAAAAAGTCAGAAAATTGTGGGAACAAGAAATGAAGACAAATATAAGCACGGATGAAGAAAAAGAAAACATGCACCTGCGCACCAGGCGAACGAGGCGGCCGTCTTGAAACATTTGTAACTTGCTCAGTGACAGGCACGCAAAAACAATGCGCATCGCATACCGCCCTTACAAAACAGAAGTGCCCTCAATGGGCAAGCGGTCACTTTATTTTTGGATTCCGGAACAAAATCTGACAAGCAGACAGTGCGCCTGTCGCTTCACGCTTGGTGGGTTAACACTGTCCGCTTGCGACAACGTGACGGCAGATTTACACAACTTTATCGTTGCCAGTGCAACAAATGGTTTTTGCGAAACGAAAACGCGACGGATGCCTTGAATTAAGTCGACATGCCAGAATACATTTTCAAGTGGTCTTATCTCACTGTGCCAGAAAAGAGGGAATGTGAAAGCTGAGAGAGCACAAAAAAAAAAAACAGTACAATTGAGTTCATTTCGTATTGATTGCAACAACGCAGCTTCCTTGCTTTTTCTGGAAATCCTGACGCAACCTTTTTTTCTTCATAGACTCGGTTTGGACCAGGCAATCGGAATCTTCGCAAGGAGCACACTCTTTTCGCACCACAGCGCTCTCTCCGGGTAAGCGTTAGAAGAAAGCGCACACCGAATTAGTCTCCGCAGGATGTCATGGTCAATCGCAGCACACACAAAAAAATAAAAAAAAAAATAAAATAAGAGTTTTTGGCCCGTGCAAGTTGTTAACGGTGGTTTTGTTTCTGCTTTATGAATAGTGTTCTTCGCTCTAACGGCGTGAATAGGCTAAATTTAGAGGAATGACATCGAGGGGAACCAGGGTGGTGGTTCCTGGAGCGCTGCCGAGCAAGTTCTCGGGCTACACGATTCCACAGGTTTGGCTTTGAGTGTAAGAACCTCTTATTCGTGCCCTTTCGTTCTATGAATATAGACGCTGCAGTAAAACATCGAATCATTTCTGATATAGCTTATAGGTACGCCTCCCACAACAAAGAAAGAAGCTATTGATGTATTGTGTTGCAGGATCAGCCCTTACGGGGTGCTCTAGTGATGCCGGCTATTTAACTTGCATGGAATGTATACAGCCCAAATGTGGAAATTAATTTTGGGGAACTGCATCAGAAAACACTATGCGCCGGCTAGTGGTCGTTGAAAAACCGAAAACAGCAAAATCCTTACAAAAGCTATTAACGTCACGTTAGCCCCTCGTTCCGATGTGCCATTAGATTACACTGCAACGCTTTTATATTATGCATAATATTTGCCCCCCCCCCCCCCCCCCTTTTTTTTAGGTGTACGCGACCTCAGCAGCAGCCGAGCAAACCTATTTCGCATTCATCATCCAGCTGGATTACAGCGAAGCTTGTTACTTTGAGGCTAGTTCCAAGCAAGTCGGCTGTTTTTGCTGAGTGGGAATTTCCCGATCAAATGACATGAAAATCAGATGGTTTCTTCAGTCTGCAGACAGGTCATGGACTTGAATCACAAAGGCATGGCAATCTGCTCAGGAGAATATGCTTACACTGCTCCTTTTATCACAGAAGCAGAGAAAAAATGAAATCTATACAACAACCGCCTTTTTAATCGCATATGAGACAGCATTCACAATCCTGTTTTTACGTAACGATAAGGTGATGTGCTCCGAGACATAGCGTCATGCTGATGCAGCGAACCCCGGTAATCTCTTACCCGGTGAATAAAAGTGCAGCATTAAAACACTACGGTTTCGCAAAACAAAAAACATTGTCTCGTAAAACTTTTACAGAGTTTTGAGCACACCTTTTCCACTACGAGAACGGTAAAGGTTTATTATTTTTTTTTCTGGAGAACTTAGGAACGATGCACGCAGATGTCGTATCCTTGAACAAAGGCGCTTTTCTGTTCTCCTCATGGCAAGTAAAATATAAATGCTCAAGACAGCCTAGTCAGCTTTCAGAAGCATTCCAGTTTGTGTCTGAAAGAAAGGCTTGGCTCGGAAGTACTGCTTGATTGCAAAGATTGTTAAGAGTCTTTCTTGCGGTAGGAAGAATTTTATGCTTCATATAAAAAAAGATGCGCAGAAGTTATACGTACCGAGGCCGACCTTTCATCATGTAGTTTTCGACCTGGCTCCAAAAAAAAAAAAAAAAAAAAGCATACAATATAAACAAGGCTGTTCATTTTAAACTTTTCCTCGCATTAAAGCGCTAGTGGTGGGTCCTAAATTTCGGTAAATGTTGGAAATTGGTGTAAAAACATGTGATTTACTTTTTCTGGCCCTTATACATTCCTTGGCCTTCATGCAGTTCGTAGCTACCAACTATAATGTCAGAACGAACAGCTAAAAGCAAGGCCGATTTCAGGTAGGAAAGGAAGTACTGAACGCACTAGGAGAGGTTCCCTCTACGAACAACACACGAAATCTTTTTTATACATACGATAAAAAGACGTACCTTGCGAGTACATTTAAAGTAACACGAAACACGGGGATGCGTGCTTGAACCAGAAAGGTTTAAACACAGCAAAATACATAGAAAAATTCTACTACACAGCAGGTGCTGCAAAAGACAGCGAAAATAGCTGGTTGAAACCGACAGGACCCGGTGCAGCTCTTTTTGTCTGCCCCTGTTAACTTTTGCCACCTTTCCGTTCACGGCCGATCAGCATTTTTACACTACCAAAAAAAGATAAAAAAGGCACCAGCCGCGTTATGCATCAGGCTGACATATTGAAAAAGAGAAGAAAATGAGGGAGGGGATGAGCAACGTGATGGCTGTGCAATGCGCTTTCATGCACGGCAACTAAATAGTATGCAGGTCAAACAGGCGACTTACCGCTCTAATATATATCTTGCACGAAAAAACACTAGCTCATGTTACACTGGTACCAGCAATACTTTATAAATCTAACAGATAACGTACATGCTCTGGCAAGTTATAATTATACTTGTTAGATATGTTGTTTAGCGTGCGTCAAGTATTCTTTCTTCGTTTTGCACCTTGTTTGATTAAAAGCAGAGAGACGATGATCACAAACACCACACAGAAGGTTACCATGTTGATAGCGGTCACCATTACCGGGAGGGTTAATGTACTGCACTGTCTTCCTTTGCATTGTTCATTGATCGAAGCACGAACCTTGAAATTGCGTCAGCATGCAAAGACGCCACCGGAACCGTACTCATCACGATCCATAGATTGCATACTCTCTGAAGGATACTGCCTAGCTGTAAAAAATGGATGAGTTAGGAAGAATGAGCTCTTAAGGTAGGTAAGACTAAAGATACCTATCGGCTCAACCAGGCACCTTGAGAAAATCAGCCAGAAAATATTTCAAAATGATCAAGGTTGGATACAGCGTGCCGTTGCAGTAACCTAAAAACCATCGCAGAAAGACCACGTCTACGTTTCATTGCAACTGGCCAGTAACGTATTTTCAAGGAAAGCTGTAGCGCTTGGAGAGCCGACATGTCTCGCGCAGTTCTTTCCGTTTTTTTCAAAATTAGGAAAGCTGTAGCGCTTGGAGAGCCGACATGTCTCGCGCAGTTCTTTCCGTTTTTTCAGAATTGGCCGGATCTGTTTTGGACAAAAAAGCGGCGCGGAGAGCTTTAACGCACTAAACACCGCAAAAAGCTTGGTCGCGTGCGGTGCTGTACAACCTCTGCAATTTTCGCCTTTACTCTTTCATTATGAATCATCGCGCCGTTTCTTTTCTTTTTTTTTTTTTTTTTCTCAGCTTCAGTCGCCGCTACACTTTGCAAGAAGCAAGCCACCTCGAAGGGACTTCAGCGTATTTCTTGAGTGCCAACTGCCTTCCTGACAGCAGAATTCTTTCAAGCGACGAAAACATTGTGATTCGAGCTGTGTTGGTGTGCAGTTGATATGTTGGCGTTGACTTCGCGGGAGCGCTAGAGCTCGCGGCGCCGTTCGTTAAGTTCCTTTTTTTTTTGATTCCGAAGTTGGCTGTTCATTTGTCCGGGTAATATCAAGTGATCGCTCCAGGTATTCATATCTATGGAGGTATAGAGAGCTCGCCATTTGATAACGCTGTTTACAGTAAGAAATGAAGGGTAAATATTTATTCATACTTTCGTGGGCTCATACGTCACTTCTGTGTAGCAGTCGCCAATTGAGTTGTAAATGAATGGTATGCTAGCTGCGTAAGGGCCATGTGTGTTTAAGAGATCAGAAATCTTTTTTCGCACTCTTTAAAAAAGTGGCGGTTAGGCAAATAAAACCGAGAGCCTCCTTTTTAGCAGCATCTGTCATTATACGCAATAATATAATCACGACAATCTACAATTCACAGTTGTTTAAAGATATATGTGTAAATTTGGGAGCTTAGTGGAGTGGAGTTCGTCGACTGCACATTATCCTGTGTAGCACTGTTGCTTTAATTTTTGGGACTGTTCACGCTTTCTTTTAGAAGGAGCTGTCCTGAGGGAATGTTCATCGCTGTTCTGTGTTCAGACTGTGAAACTTCTTTGTGAAAAATTTGCAGTTCAAAGTTTCTTGCTTCTATGTTATGTAGTTGGGTTGTTGCAGACGAGCTCCCATGCGCTGTACCTTTGCGATGTGAGGCCGTGAATGAAATCTCAGGTCTCGAAACGGCGTTTCCAGAATGATTAAATTGCATAATGACCATTTTTGTAAACATCTGCATATCTCATCCTACGTGAAGCTTAGTTCGAACTAGGTCAGAAGCTTACTTATTTACGTTCATAATGCCCTCAGTGTACAAACCTACATTTCAGAAGGCAGGAGCAGATATGAGGCATATAAGATATAAACACAATGTGCTTATAAAATAAAGCTCTGAACACAAACTCAGAACGGAAATAAGGACGGCAAAAATAAAAGCACACGAAATAATAAAGGGAAGGAACATAGACGTACAAATTCTAACTTTTAGATAGGAACACAAATACGCACGCACATAAACACACACGCACACATACACACACGTACGCACACGCGCACGCACATACACACAAGCACGCACACATACACACGCACACACACATACGCACATACAACTTCGCAAAACGTGATGTAATCGACATGTGATTTCCAAGAAAAATTATTAGTAATGAAAACATCAGCGCACTTTGTATGTGATGCTCCAGATTCCAATGAAATGCTCTTAAGTATATACCTGGGACGTACGAGGTTAGTACAAAATACCCTAATTGATTTCCATTTCTTGATGTCTAATTGCATGCAACGCGTATTAAATAATTCATGAAGTTATTGAGGTTATTCTGAAGTATTAGGTCATCGGAATTATCACTATGTTTAAGACATCAATCTGAGGTACCGGCAATAGTGAAATGGGGGCAGAAACGTGATAAGGTATGTAATTTATGTAAATCAAGAATAACAGAAGCCCCAGAAGCGACCCCTGCGGAACTCGCGAGTGGACTGGAACTGAAGGCGAGCTAACTTGATCATTTGTAACAAAGTGAACATGAGGTCTGAGGAAATAGCAAATCCAACCAATAACTTTATTATCTGCGTTTAGGTGATTAGTTTTGAACCAAATAATGTGGTTTTACATTCTCAAAAGCTTTGAAGCAGTCCTGAAAAATGCAGTCAGTCGAAACGCCCGAGTCTAGATAGGTAGGCAAATTATTAGCGAAACAGATTAGCTCAGTTTCATAAGAAAAATATTTATGCAATCCATCTGCGTAGCTGAAAAAAAAAAGTTATTTTCGAGAAAGTAAGATAAGTGTATATTATAATATGTTCCATAATTTTACTAGGCACTGATGACAGAGAAATGGGCCTGTAGTTGAGCGGGTCACATGTTGGACCTGACTTCTGGATGGGAAATAGTTTTTCAGTTTTCCAGTTGTGAGATATGTATCAGAGCTATATAATTAGGAAAACATGCACTCTAATATTATTTTACTGCAATCCGCCATGTTTTGCAAGAAGTTAACATTGACCTAGTTGACCCAGTTGCTCCAGGAAGATAAATTTGTGTTTTAAATTATTTATTATGGCTTTGAAGACAGTTGGATAAATCTTTTGCGAGCTGTGAGGTAATAATTCACCTTTTGGAATTTATTGAAAAGCACCAGAGAGAGAAATGGCTAGATGAACGTGTGGATAATTGCTTTCAAACAAAGCTGAGGCGATACTTAGTCCCCAGCACTCGTGAGTCGTTATAAGGCGTTCTTATTAGTATTTCCTCGTATAACTTCCCAAAATGACTTGGATTAGTCTTTAATAACTGCAAAAGAATATTTAATGAATGAAAACTTAGGTGACCCTATTGACATGGTTTAAGATTTTGCTGATTTTGTACGCAACCAGTTAGTACTTTTGAAGGTTTTCAGTTGCCCATGCAAATAACAATAATCTCAGGGATGTCACACCAGCAAGCTGTCAGGCAGCAGAAGATCTAAAAAACGTTTAGACACCAACATCGCTAATCCAAAATCGTAAGTGGAACTGCCAGATGAATGAGAGCTAATCATTAAGCTTAAGTTAACCAATGTAAGAAATACAATATCGATAGAATAGAGCATGCTTTAAAGAACAAAGGCAGTCCTAAAGCGTTCAATAAAAAGCTCGACATATACAAAAATAAAATGTGTGCGGTATTAGCTAAGGCAGAAAATTTCATTAGCAATAAAGAGAAAAATAGCCAGTGCAGCCGAGTAATTATGCACATTTACAAAACAGGAGACGTAATGAGGATGGCAATGAAGAGCCGCAGCAGTACAGTGCAACTCAACATTCCGGCGTTGACGAGAGGGGAAGCAACAAAAGCCTTAAAATTAATGCATTTGAAGGAAAGCAGCTGGCAAAAATTTACAATGAAGCTGCTTTAGAACAGCGGGGGAAATGCTTGAGAAGACCTGGCCATCTTTTATACGCAATGTCCCATGGCATCGTGGTTACTGGTATACTGGAAAAACGCTAGAGTTATTTGTATCTACAAGAAAGGGGACGTCAAGTTAAAAAAAATATTAGAATCCGATCAACTTACTGTCTGCGGCCTGTAAGGTGTTCTGAAATGTAATCGCTAATAAGATACTGACACCCTCATATTTCAATCAACCAAACGACCAGTCAACACATCCTGCGTCATGTGATAGAGATAGGCGCAGGATGTTATTAACATCTATGTGTAGTCTTCGTATGATGATGATGATGAGAAAACATTTCACCCTGGGGAAACATCTGCAGTCGTACAGCCATTGGGACAAGCATGATGCAGAAGAGCTCTATATAAAAATAACAGAAGGTATTCATAGTGGCTGCATGGCCAATGTAGTCTTCCTTAAGTAGAAAATTTCTATAAGTAATTAGGGACACTACGAAGATCGACACGATCTCTTCAGTGCTATTAACCTCATTTTTGAAGTAGGGGTTGGGACCTGCATTAGGAATATTTGGGGATAAGCGTTATTTCAGAACATTTCGGTAATCTTAGACTCGCTGGAGGAGTTGTCTGGCTAGGCGATTCAGGGGACAAATTGCAACGCATGATCAATGATATAAACAAGAAAAGCAGAACGGTGGCTTGGTCTAAAGGAAGATGCAGAAGATTAAAGTACCGTTCAAACGTCCGGGAAGGGAGCTGCAGTTTACAGTAGGTAGGAAAGCGCTGGAAGCGGCAAGAAAATGGAACTATTTATGGCCGGTAGTTCCCGCAGATCCGGACCACGCGAATGAAATTGAAGACGGCATTTGACTGTTAGGGTCGCATCGTGAATCGTGAAGTCTACCCCTTCCTTTACAGAACCTGTATCTTCTCTATCGTATGGATACTAACCTATCGAACAGAACCTCGTAAGCTAAGAAAGGGATTCAACTGAAATTGAAGATAGCACAGTGAGCTATGGAATGAAAAATATTAGTTGCAGCGTTAAAAAAGAGGAAATGAGCAGGGTGGGTCAGGGTGGGTCAGGGAGTACACAAGAGGCACAGACATCGGACATAAATCTAGAAGAAATGGGCATTTCTTCTTCTTAATTTCCACTAGAATGTCGGTAACCTGAGTTATTTCTCGGACCCACTCTGCACGCTTCCTATCTCTTAATGTTACCCCTACCATTTTTCGTTCCATAGCCCTCTGAGTTGTCCTCAACTTAAGTAGAACTCTCTTGGTTAGCCTCCACGTTTCAGCCCCATAGGTGAGCACAGTTAAGATGCAACTGTTATATACTTTCCTCTTTAGCGATACCGGTAAGCTGCTAGTCATAATCTGTGAGTGCTTTCCAAATGCGCTCTATCCCAATCTTATTCTCCTTGTTATTTTTTTTTCATGGTCCGGATCTGCGGTTACTACCTGTACTAAGTAGACATATTCGCGTACTACTTCCTGTACTTCGCTACCTAATGTAAACTGCTGTTCCTTTCCGAGGCTGTTGAACATTACCTTAGTCTTCTGCATATTGATTTTCAAGCCTACATTTCTACGTTTCCTGTCTAGGTCACCAATCATTATTCGCAGTTCAACCCCCGAGTTGCTTAGCAAGGCAATGTCATCAGCAAATCGCAGATTACTGAGAATTCTCCATCTACCCTTATTCCTAACTGCTCCCATTCCAAGTCTCTGAATACTTCTTATAAGCAAGCTGTGAATAGTACTGGGGAGATTGTGTCTCGTTGCCTAACACCTTTCTTTATGGGAATTTTGTTACTTTCTTTATGCAGAACTATGGTTGCTGTGCAGCCACTATATATATCTTCCAGCACTTTCACGTACGGCTCGTCTACCCCCTGATTTCGCAATGCCTGCATCACCGCCGAGGTTTCAACTGAGTCAGATGCTTTTTGGTAATCAATGAATGCTATGTATAAGGGCTGGTTATATTCCGAGCAATTTTCTATCTCCTGATTGATGTATGGATATGATCGATAGTAGAGTACCGTTTCCGAAAACCTGCTTGATCCTTTGCTTGATTGAAGTCTAAGGTTGTCCTGATTCTATTAGCGATTACCTTAGTAAATACCTTATACGTAACCGACAGTAAGCTGATTGGTCTGTAATTTTTAAGGTCCTTAGAGTCCCCTTTCTTATGAATGAGGATAGTGTTTGCATTCTTCCATGGTTCCGGTACCGTCGATGACATCAGGCACTGCGTATACAGGGTGGCTAGCATTTCTAACACGATATCCCCCCTCCCCCCCCCCCCCCCCCCCGTCCTTCAGCAAATCTGTAGTTATCTGGTCCTCTACAGCTGATTTTCCCCTTTTCATAGTTTCTAATGCTTTCTTGACCTCGTCCTTCGTAACTGGTGGAACGTCTGACGCAAATCTCCTTACGGTCCTGACTACTTTGGCTACTGTAGAGATCTGTATAGAACTCCTCGGCTACTTTGCAGTGGGCGGCAGGGGGCGGCAGAAAGTTAGGTGGGCGGATGAGGTTAAGAAGTTCGCAGGGGTCAAGTGGATGCAGCTAGCACAAAACCGGGTTAAGTGGAGAAATATGGGAGAGGCCTTCGCCCTGTAGTGGGTATAATCAGGCTGATGATGATGATGATAATGATGATGATGACAGAGATGCTGAAAGGTCATCTTACTTGCACCCGTAAGTGCAGTATTCTACCCTTTAATCTGTGGCCTTTCATTGTTCTGGCAGAAGGAGAAGGAAGGGTGTTAATCGTCAATTTGATACATTTATTTATATGGGCATCCTCCTTTTTCTCCCGTTATGTAAGGGGAATGGGCCGATGACATCACCGCAATGCGGTGAGGTTGAAGGAGACGACGAAGGGCAGCGTTTAAGAGAAGTCGAAAACTTTAAAGTTAATTTCAGTTCAGTCCTTCAGTCGTGTCCGACTCTTCGCGACCCTATGGACAATGTCACGCCACGCTTTCCAGTCTCTCACTATCTTCCTAACATCACATAACTTCATCTGCAGGGCCTCGAGGATGCCATCTAACCATCGTGTTCGTTGCCTACCCCTTTTCCGGCGACCCTCAACCTTTCACAACATGAAATCTTTCCCCAGCGACTCCTCTCTACTCATCAGATGACCAAAGTAGCTGAGCTTTAACTTTAGAATTTGAGCGTCCAAAGAGCAGTCAGGGTTTATGGTCGACAATATCGACTGATTTGATCTTCTGGCAGTCCAAGGAACTCTCAAGAGTCTTCGCCAGCACCACAATTCAAACGCTTCAACTCTTCGGCGGTCAGCTTTTTTCACAGTCCAGCTCTCGCATCCATACATCACAACTGGAAAGACCATAGCACGAGTTATACGGATCTTGACTGGCAGACTAATGTCTCTGCTCTTTACTAGGCGGTCAAGGCTAACCATTGCTCTCTTTCCCAGAAGCAGGCGTCTCCTAATTTCATGGCTGCAGTCTCCTTCCGAGGTAATCTTGGAGCCCAAGAAGAGAAAATCTGTCGCAGCTTGCACTTCTTGTCCATTGATGCTCCAGGACTTGATAGGGCAAGACGCCATGATCTTTGTCTTTTTAATGTTCTGTTTAAACCCAAACTTCTCACTCTCTTCTTGTACGCGCATCACAAGTCTCTTGAGTTCCACTTCACTTTCTGCCATTAAAGTGGTATCATCCGCATATCTAAGGTGGTTGATACGTTTTGCAGCAATCTTCACTCCAGCTGAAGACTCGTCCACACCGGCCTTCCTCATGATGCACTCTGCATATAGGTTAAATAGGCAGGGCGACAGTATGCAGCCTTGCCTCACTCCTTTCTCAATCGGAAACCAATCAGTGAGACCGTGCCCAGTTCTGACTGTGGCCTCTTGTCCTTCATACAGGTTCCTGAGGAGACAGATGAGGTTAATTGGAACTCCCATCTCTTGGAGAGCTTGCCACAGTCTGCTGTGATCTACGCAGTCAAACGCTTTCGCATAATCAATAAAGCAGAAGTAGATGGGTTTCTGGAACTCTTGCTTTTTCCATGATCCAGCGAAGGTTGGCAATTTGGTCTCTAGTTCCTCTGCCCTTGTGAAACCCAGCTTGCACGTCCGGAAGCTCCCGATCCACATACTGCTGCAGCCTACCTTGGGGGATTTTCAACATCACCTTGCTAGCATACGAAATAAGCGCGATCGTGCGGTAGTTGGAACAATCTTTGGCACTGCCTTTCTTTAGAATGGGGATGTAAACTGACCTCCTCCAATCCTGTGGCCACTGCAGGGTTGTCCAAATCTTCTGGCATAATGTATGCAGAATATTAACAGCGTCATGGTTGAGGTTTTGAAGCAACTCAGCTGGAATGCCATCAATTCCGCTAGCTTTGTTCTTAGCAAGGCTGGCTAAGGCCCGTTCAACTTCACTCTTCAGGATGCCCGGCTCGAGATCAGTAATCACAACCGTCTTCGGGTCCTTCTTGTACAGTTCTTCTGTGTATTCCTGCCACCTCTTCTTTATCTCTGAGGCTTCAGTGAGGACGTTGCCTCGTTTCTCCTTTATCACGGCCAGCTTAGCGCAGAAGCTTCCTTTGATATCTTTGATTGTCTTATACAGAGCTCTTGTGTTCCTTAATTGGCTGTTGTCCTCAACTGCTTGGCACTGTATGTTCAGGAAGGCATTCTTATCTCTCCTTGCTATTTTCTGAAAATCCGCATTGAGAACCTTGTATCTTTCTCTTTCCCCCATAACTTTTGCCATCCTCCTTTCCTCAGCTATTTGCAAAGCCTCTTCAGATAACCAGTTTGCTTTCTTGCATTTCTTTTGCTTTGGAACTACCTTAGTAGTAACTTCTTGTATTATATCACAAACATCAGTCCGCATCTCTTCGGGCTCTCTGTCTTCTAGATCTAATTCTTGAAATCGATTCCTCACTTCCACAGCATATTCTAATTGAATTTGATCCAGATCATATACCTGAAAGGGCTTCTAGTTTTCTGCGTTTTCCTCAATCGAAGCTTAATTTTGGTGACAAGAAGCTGATGATCGGTGCCACAATCGGCCCCAGGCCTTGTTTTTACTGCTTGTATGGCGCTTCTCCATCTCTGCCGGCAAAGAATATAATCGATCTGATTCCTGTACAGACCGTCCGGTGAAGTCCGTGTGTACAGGCGCCTCTTGTGCTGTTGAAAATGAGTATTCGCTATGGTCAGGTCGTTTTCTTGACAAAACTCTACTAGCCTCAGCCCAGCTTCATTTGGCTCCGGATATTTCTTCACTCCCGACCTTAGCATTCCAGTCTCCTTTGAGAAAAACGACGTCTGATGATGGGGTGCGATCTAAAAGGCATTGTCGGTCCACATAAAATCTCTCAACGTCCGCTTCTTCAGCAGTAGTGGTCGGTGAATAGACTTGGATAACTGTTATGTTGAAAGGGTGACCTTGGATCCGAAGTGAAATCATTCGATCGTTTTTGGGGTTGTACCCTAGCACTGCTTTGACCATTCTCCTGTTTACTATGAGAGCGACGCCATTCCTTCTCTTGGATTCGTGCTCACAATAAAAGACGTAATGGTCGCCGGAGTTTAATTCTCCCATTCCGGTCCACTTGAGCTCGCTGATACCCAAGATATCAATGTTCTATCTGTCCATTTCTCGCTTGACGACATCCAGTTTACCTTGCGTCATAGATCTTACATTTCATGTTGCTATGTGATATATCTCTTTGCAACATCGGACTTTCCGGTCGCTTCCCGACACACTCACAACTGAGCGTCCTTTTGGCTTTAGCCCAGCCGCTTCATTCGTCCTGGAGCTACTAGGAATCGCCCTTTGTTCATCCCCAGTAACATGTGGGACGCCTTCCAATCTGGGGGGCTCATCTTCCGGTGCCATAATATTAATGGTATTGTGACTGGCCATAGGGTTTTCTTGGCAGGAAATACTGGAGTGGGTTGCCATTACCCTTTCCAGTGAATCACATTTTGTCAGATCTCTCTGCCGCCACCTGTCTATCTTGGGTGGCCCTACACAGCAGAGCTCACGGCTTCATCGAGTTTCGCAAGCCCCTCCGCCACGACAAGGCAGTGATTAACAAAGGTTTACAGAATGGGTGCGAGTACTTAAAGGGCGACTCCGGAGGTTTTTGTTGTTGTTTTTTTGTTTCATTTTGAGTTATCGAATGCATTAGATTCCTCCTCGTGCCCCGACTCCAACACAGAAAAACGTTTTCGGAAATTCCAATTGGAACTATTTTTAAATAGAAAGAACAGGAAATTCAAACTTAAACTGATTTCATGGCCAGAAATGATGTTCCAGTTGACGAAACGGTTATGTCACATACAGGATTGGAAGAACACTGGCACGCCCGTTGGATGGTGGAAATAAAGTCTGGAAATTAGGACGCAGTACATGATATGCCTGAGATGGCCAAATACGCACAGGCCTCAAAGTTTCATGATCATGCGGAGAGCGGGCTGTAAGGCGGATATATTTGTGACGTCACAAAGGCGGTGTTGTCGGCGGAAATAATATCAGTTAAGGTAACGAAAACTGCTCCTTTTAAAATAGAGTTGCGCGTGAATCAATCATCGCACGACGCTCAAATTTCGCACAGTGCGTCAGAATGAAGAGTTTTCTCTTCATTCTGAAAAGTTAACCAAAATATGCGAACGTCGAAAAGTCTCCGGAGTTGCCCTTTAAAAGAACGAGCTGGCAAGGAGTAAAATATATGAACCGCGCTCACAATCGTCAGTTCGCGGTTTACAGTTGATACTCTGCAGGTACCTAGCCAGGTAGCCTAAATATGCTTGACAAGCGTGCATTCTGACTCATAAGGAGAAATTTTGGCACCTTGTAGTCGCGAGCTGCTTTGAATTTATTGAAGCGGCACCGTCCAAACCGAAAGGGCTCCCTACCTCCATGCGGCGAACATCGGAGTAGGAAACAATTTCTGGCGTGAATTCTTCAGCCCCAGAATCTTGTTTACCTCCACTTCGTCTAGCCGATAAAGGGAAAGCGAATAGTGTCTGCCATGCCATCGCGTCGCCGCACAGGTGACCCATCCGCTGACTTTTTGGAGTGCATAGTTGTCCTATAGGGCGTGAAAAGCGCCCCATAGTGCGTTGCAGATGTAAGGGAATGTAGGCCTTTGTAGGCACCGTCACCGGAGGCAGCCACCACGCCTCAATCTATTGAGCCTTTTTCGTTCCGAGTCAATAAACGCATGGAATGCCTTGTTCCTAGCTGCGTGCTGGTGCGATTCTCAACAGCGGTTGAGTCTCGTCAGACGGACGATCATAATTCAGCTCAGTGCGACTGGGGCGCACTCGTGCGTGCGTTTGTGTAGTTCTGCATTCATGTGATTTGCGATTCTTTTGGTTCCTCAGGAAACGCTGCTCTGTAGGTGTCGAATTCATAACTTTGTCATTGGTCATATCACAGTGGGGATATGACTTCACAGCAAGAAAATTAAAGCGCGTTACTACGGCGTACTGCTTACCCATTGACTTAGTAGAATAGATATCCTAAAATGTGGTTAAAACAATCTTGCATCTATTTTTCTTGTTTTTGGTGGTGATTCTCATTTCCCCCTTTTCTATTACAAATCCTACCCTGAAAGAACTAGGAAATTACAACGTCAAAGTGACTAATGCAAAATAGATTTATACACAAACATTGCTGTCCAGTATGCGAAGTAGGTGATAGAAGCTCACACAGTATTCTATATAAACAACGCCCATGGCCAATGAATGAAAAGCTGGACTAAAACATTAAACGCTTAAAAGGCACGTGAGATTTAAAAAAACAACAACAGTATATACGAACAAACAATACAAACGGTGGTGAAGGACGTGTGTGCATGGCCTGTGTTCCGTCGATTATATTTGTGAGCTCTGGTCAGTCAGTCAATATTTTTGTTGGGACAATATTGTTTTATTTCACGGAACGAAAAAGCTTTAAAGCTGGCTGCGATTCTATCTAAGAACATGCTCTCCATTTAAAACTAACTTTCAAGAATTTAGGCGCTTCTTAAAATCTCATTTTAGAGTGAAAGGCAGAAAGTGGGAAGATTGTGGGCAACTTGCCCGTCAAGAATAAATGTTGGCGAGAAGCTTTGCCGGGAATGGCAGAAGGCAGGTAGGCGAGGCTGCTTAGAAACTGTTCGGGTGTAAGGTTACCGGAACTTTCTCAGTGCAGAATTAATTGGAGGTGTACGAAAGAGGTATTTCGGCTACTTGGAGTACTTATGCTGCTTCTGATGATAATATGCATAAGATAATATCGAGATATGCATGCATGATCCTAGAATAATTTTTGTCGCCACAATATTTCAGTCCGCCGTATCCTTGCTCAGGTTTCTAGTAGCCCTTGAGGACGAGGGGACTGCAGGCCTGTAAAAATAAGAGACCGATTGGCCTAAGAAAGGCGGGGCCTTGCTGATTGGTTCTAATTTCTACGTTCACGCATGAGTGAGCACTTATAAATCATCGATCACAATTTTTATGCGTGATATTTCAGTGATAAGTATATACGTTTGCATTAGTCTGACTACTACTTTTCTCATTCTTCGGAGTAAACCTTAGATCTTCTTGCCCGCAAAACAATAAAAACAATGTGAAATGCAGTAACCCAGGATGCCTATGCTTTAGTGCTTGTTATTCGGCATGAAACATTATGACCTTTTCATCTTAAAACGTTTTTCGCCTGCTTCATTCGCAGGCCACCAGAACTTGGGATTAAAACACTTGTCATATAAGTAATTCGTGCAAATATAACAAAGAACCATAAAATATGATAGCCTTACACACTTAGTGATGTATGCTCGGTCCTTTTTATTTATGTTTTCATTGCTCTTCGAAATATTACTTTGAATATTGATGAACAACGCTCAGCTGGTGAGACGCTTCTGCGGGATACACTGCGTTCTGCGAACTTGGTTGCTGAGGGCTGCTGCCTTTGATCAGTTGTCTGTACAACAGTTTCTTTTTGATGAGTTAGAGGAAATCCGCTTGACGTAACTAAGGTATCCTTTTGCCTCCTCGGCGTGAGTCGCGAAGCTCAATTATTAAGAGAATTCCGAAAACAGAGGAGAGTTCTACTTTCACTGCCGGCTATCTGACTTCGCTTTATACGACGGAATCACAAACTTTCGTTGGCTTCAAGTCTTTTAAGACAACCTCCAAAACGCCCCCTTGAAGGCAATGGCTGCTCCGGGCAAGGAATACAGAAATGTTTATAAAACTGAAGAGAGGAAACTTGAGGCAGGAAAGTAGTACTGGATGATAAATACAGCATTGCAAATTCTAAAGAAAAAAAAAATAAAGAAGCGCCGGCGGGGCAAATTACCTCTCGTGGAAAATAGTTGAAATATTTTCTTCCGGTGTTATCTCTCGGCCAAGATATTCGCAAACATCTTGAAGTAGTTAGTTACCTGTATATATATGCTACCATGCATTATGACTTCACGGAGTTCACAGCGCCCTCAATGTGACTGTTAGCAGGATCAGGGAGCGAAACAAAGAGAGAGTGGCATTTCTTACGCATTGTGCTCTGAAAGGCAGGACAGCTAGAAAAATAAACTCTTCTCCTTTTCTAGTGGATCTGTCTTTCTGTGAGTGGCATATCACAAAACACTAACAGATGGCCCATTGTTCCACACTACTGAACTGAGGAAACTTTTTCAGGTGCCTCAGTTCATTTAGAATTCGAGGTTGTGTAACAGTGAGGGTCGCCTAAAGTGACAGTAAAAGCATTAAGCTGCCCCCATGGTGTCGAAGAGGACCGTCTTTTGCTCATGGGGGATTTTTATTGTTGTAATTGGGGAATCAAAACTAGATTCAGTGAGCAAAAATAAAGTCTTTGACAGTCTTGTGCAGGCGTATGGGGTTGGTCAATATGAAATAGAGCAAAGTTTGAGCCTTCAATAAGTGATTATTCTGTGATTATGTGTGACGAACACGATGTTTCCTATTTACTTGCTGGAATTCCTCTTGTCGTAAATACCCAAAATTCACTTTAAACTTTATTAGAGAAATAACAAATATATTAGCCCTTTTGAGCAAACTGTTAACCATTTCATCTTGAGTGACCTTCTGCATAAATGGAATTGAGGAAAGTTTCTTTTTACCCATCTTCAACAAGAACTTTTGCAGGATGGTCATAGTGGTTCCCGCAGCCCTTCTCCGCGATTGGTGACCATTCTGTTTACACGCGGCGTCTGCTAACTGCGCGCGCTTTCTTATATCTCGTTTGTCCTTAAATGTACTCTAAATCTAAAAAGTGATAAAAAGCGAAAAATAACTTGCTCTAGACTCGTTGGTTACAGTAAAAAATATAATAGCATTTCTGCATAAAAAAGGAAAGACGATTCTTTCAAAATTTTATAAGGCGCGCGGCATCCTCCACTGTTTACTCATGCATGAAAAGTGGGAAGTTTTGCGTCATGTTCACAATGCACAACCCTTTGTGCTTTCGGGGGATAGTAGGCGCCGCATTTATGGGCGCAGCCTGAAGTTGGAAGCGCCGGCGATGCAGCAAAGAACAGACGAAAGAAATCATCGGCGACGGTAAGGGCGACGCGGTTTTGACGAGGGAATCTTCGCACAAGGGACCTTCTTGCTGTTCCCGCAGAAAACATTCATTAGAGAAACTGGTCTTTACTTCAGTAACTCGAGCACTAAAGAGAGCAAGACTTCCAGCAACAGGGGTTGGTCTCGAGACAACTGAGCGCAATTGTGGTCCAAGTTCCCCAGGCATTGTTGCTGTGAGTTTGCCGGCCGGAGACGAAAAATTCGTTCTGGAAATTCTGTGGCACCTCAGGAGCAGCGTGTCTGGCCCTGCATCGGCAAGGGGTGGATGGATTGTCAATTGAGCGAGTCTGACAGACACGCCGCGGAAGCAACGCTTGCACCCAGCTCTTTTTCACATATTTCGGATGCACTACGGCTGTGATTCGCCCAAAGCCTGCTGTGGTTATGGCTTTTTTCCTTACTACCCCAGAAACCTCGTCTCTTCTCTAGCGAAACGTTCGAACTTTTATATGCACTGTAGGAAGCGGAAGACGTTTTTCAATTTCAGAGCGGGTGCATACGAGAGGGTGGTCTACTCAAGCGGCTTTTTCAATAGGGCGACAGCAGTTTCTTTTCCGCCCTACTCACAAACTAGACCAGCCCTGCAGCGCGTAGATCCCCCTAGATTTTGCTGTTTTGAAGCTGCTACGTACGATGCCCGCATGCAGTTCGCAACAGCAGGATGCGAAGTGAGCGGAGCTGCGTAGTCTCAAATCTCGGCAGCATTTCTTCTATAGGGCATAGTATTCCATGAGAAAGAAATAAACTAGTCATGACTGTAAAAAAAATGCAGGTTACCGGGTGCGCTTTACTGTTACTTTAGTGGCCATTCAATGCAGATATTTTGCCGTAACGCGAACTTTTGAGCTATTGATGCTGATTCTCAGTTTAAAGTCACACACAGTGACGTAGTGATAGGACAAAACAAGATAATTGTAGCTTTACTAAAAAGCAAAAGATTAATGCGGCTTCACTCCCTTCAAAAAAAGCAACTATTCTTTTGAAGGTTGGAGGGATATGCGTTCAGGCCTTTGAGTTTGGGAATTGGTATGAAAGCTTCGATGACCTCTGCAGCTTTATTTTGCAATTTACAGTTTCAAAAACTTAGCATGCGCTACTGCCCCTATGTATGCAAAGTGAAATTTCAAGGGCTTCAAGATTGCTGGCTTTGTTCATTTGGTTGTTCGTTCAGAAACCATTCTGTTTACCCAACGTGCACTTTTTCATTTCAACATGGTGTTCTCCATAAAGCATGCCGTTACTTGTCTTTTCCAGCATGAGCAACGCCGGCAAGGCCCCCCTTGTATATTGGGTGTTCCAGAGAACGCTCTTCAAAATTGCTAAAACTAGGCAGGCAGAAAAGGTTTGGTTTGGTTTTGTGGGGTTTAACGTCCCAAAGCGACTCAGGCTATGAGAGACGCCGTAGTGCAGGACTCCGGAAATTTCGACCACCTGGGGTTCTTTAACGTGCACTGACATCGCACAGCACACGGGCGCCTTGCTTTTTGCCTCCATCGAAAAGCGGCCGTCGAGGCCGGGATTTGATATCGCGTCCTTGGGAACAGCAGTCGAGCGCCGTAACTACTGCGCCACCCTTAGCGGGGTAGAAAAGGGTTTCATTTAGAGTAACAAAATATCTGCTGCACTAGACAACATGTATTTTCAAAAGCTTTTGCCTATTTTGTTTTGGTGCGCCTGGTGGCTGTTTTAAAAACCGCGACAGCATAACAATCATCGATCAGCGCTGTTGGATTTAACTTAATATTAAACTCTCATGACTGTAAGCTTAAGTGCGTTCCATTGCTTGAGTAGATATCAGTTATGTTTGCAAGAAAGCTGCCTGATGCCTGTCGTACAGTTAGAAGCAGTTTTGCATGGTGGATCAAACAGTAACTGTATCTTGACAGCAGATAATTTGCTGAACTTGAGGCATGTTCTGATAATGGTAACATGTTTGTAAAAAAAAAAAAAAAAACTGAACAACCGTTGCTTGTGTTTGTTTTTAGGGCGCCTGTTTAGTTATTCGTAATTGTTTTCTCGAGCTGTTTTACGACAGAGGACTTTGTGAGGATCTGATTTGTCAATTGTCTTGCTCATAGATCGTACGCCATCTTTATTGTAGAATTTTCTACGGCCTTGCACGTCCTTCATTTCCGGTCTCTTATTTGATACATAATAAATGAATCCTGTTCATGGACGAAAACACTCACATCGAGTAAATGCAAGGTTGAGTTCCGCTAAAATTCCAATGTAACCATGAATATAGAAAATGGAGTCCGCCATTCACTTTTTCTGTCGTCTGTTGTCATTGTGCCACTCCTCAGGCATGGATAGCTAATAATCACTTACATATCTGAACTACGCTGCAATGTTGAGTTCTGCAGAAATATGGGAAAACCAACGACTGTATATATATATTTATGACCAGCATTAGCGACCAGAGCAGGGGGGGGGGGGGGAGGGAAGTTTGATGTGTCTTACGAGTCAGACCGCCCAACCACGAGAAGACGCGCCAGTGTATGTACCACAAAATAGCTAAGAGCACCACAAAGCTTATAGTTTATCTTCAAGGTAACGGTTACCCAAAAGCAGAACGAGAAGGAAATGGATAAAGCAAAGTTGCCCTAGCCTATATTCAAAACCACATGCGCAAGCTAAAATAACAGCAGAGAACTACAACCTGCAGGTGGTTTTCTCACTGTTCCTCAGTGTGAAAGAGCAGTTTGCGATGGTCAATGGGAGCTCAATAGAGGCAAGCAGAAGAGTTTGTAAAAAAAAAAAAAAGCGTGTGCGAAACTTTGTACAATATAAACCAAATGTGGGGCACAGAGTACCCTTTTTGTTCCTTAGATATATTGCACAATAGATAAACAGGGTGGTCTCTGAGCAAACCACTACATGAACCGAGGTACGCATGCTAGTAAATTGAAAGTGGCAATTCATTGCAAAATGTTACAAAACGTGAGTACACGATGAGTTTAAAAAAATAAAATGGAATAAACTGCGATAGCAGGCACCTATGAAAGATTATCGAAGCTTTTAATATAATTCAATAAAGGAAGGTGACTGCGTGAGTGTGTCAGGCACGTCAATTCCTTGCGGAAAAAAGATAAGAAGGTTTTAAGAAAGGGAGTTATTTGATGAAGTATATTTTGCTTGCAGGGAACATCTGAGTATCTGGTAGCTATCACAGGCGCGTTGTATTATTTCTCGTATGTTTCCATTATAGTCGACGAGACTTCCTTCGATAACGCGGGAATATTCCTAGCGTTACGAGCCCACTTGGATGAAAAAAACGAATCAATGCGGTCGTGTTCTGCTAAATGTACAGCCTCCCAAATCTTATAGCTAGCGTATGCGACGGGCCCATTTTATGTGTCCCTGCACCCTAAGGCGGACAATACTTGCGGAAAGGTCAAGGTTAGGCGTGGGCTTGCTAAGCATCTACACAGACTAGATCTTTTCACCGGTTCTATTTCAATGCGCAGAAGGTTGCCGTCGAGCACAATAGTTAAAGATTTTGGCAGCTGTACGGGAGGCCTGCTTAGAATGTAAGAAATAGTCGCTGTGGCCAGATGCAGTTCGCGTTAAAGCTCCGCTCATAATCAGGTCTATGCCAAAAATAATTCATTTATAAAGCTATGAATCTTACCTAAATTCACAAAGTTCAAACATTCAGATGCCTCTGGTTTGCTCACTTAAGCCGCAGAATAATGACCTAATTTCGTTGACTAGTGTTATTGGGCAGCGGAGTAACAGAGGACGCACAGACCACGGTTTATTATTGCCAACAACTGTCTTTTACAAGTTGTTTTCTGCTAAATTTGGTTTTGTCATCATGCAGTCAAAACTTATATAAAGCTACTGCATATTCTAAGTCGTCTTTGCTCTTCTGGCGAACTGTGACAGGTCTAAAAAAAGTCAAGGTGTTACGTCGAGCAAACAATACTATCAGGTAAGCAAAGAAACATTTGCGAACAGGTCGCACACATGTAGAAAAGCATATCATGCTTACTGAAATTGAAGCATTTTGACTATCCAGCAGGTCCTCCAGAAATAGCGGCCAAAGCATGAAAAAAGACGTATTTGGGGAAGCAAGGATAGCGCATCTAGTCGCCGAAATTAAGGAGCCCAGCCAACCACTGGATTCTCTGGAGAACATTGACAATCAACCCTGCGAATATACAACAGCATCGATTGACGAAATCATGGCGATACAGGTAAAAATTCTAGAGGGCACTTTGGACCGCTAAAGTGTGATGAGACTAAATCTATTATAGGGCGGTGTAGCGTGGCCCTCCACTACAGCGCCTCTATCTCCCTCTGTTCTTTCACTCGCACCTTCCTCCCTTCCTTTACGCCGCGGAGAATCGTGACGAATACTGTGCCTTTTCTATCGTGTAAATCACTTTAAAACGCCGCTGCTGCCTGCTCTACTAACGCCTCTTAGACATCTGGGTCTGCTTCTGTTTGCTGTGTGCTGCGGCGTTCGAGGAAGCGGCAAATGAAGGACGCAGCACGGACGCCTGGATCGGAAGCCCGGCGGGGTCAGCTTCGTATACGCATGAATCGCCTGGTGACGTCATGACCTGTCATGACGGTACATCGCGAGCCCCTTGTGGAACACAACCAGCATTACATTGAACGCATGGAAGTTCACCGGCGTTCTATAATTCGTTTACAGGAAAAGAAAGGCGCCGTATCTGTCCCTCGCGGAATCCCGCTACCATATCCTCGCGGTAGACAAAGGAATTATAAAGAGCGTTTCACGATCCGGGCCGGGGCTCAGTTGGTAAAGCGCTTGGCTGGGGATCCAAGGAATAGAAGTCTGATTCCCGGTGGAGACAAGGTTTATTCATTTATTTTAACTCTCGCTCTCGAAGGTGTGACACCTCAGCTGACAACCTTCTGTCGACAACGATGAGGCATTGAAGGCTTCCGCTTTAAAAGTACGCTGGCTCAATAAGAACTGAGGGAGGCCAACCTGAGAGAAGATAACACCGTCAAGTACCTTCCCCACACGCAGCGGGACGCACATAAACATATGACCTTGGACAAGAACATTGTCTCCGGAATTTTCAATCTAGAAAAAATGATAGCCATATGTAGGGAGCAATGTGACCGGATAGCCACAAAATTTCCTTAGATCCCTTATTCACTCGCTGGGGCGGAAGCAAGAGCCTAATATTAGAAAAAAAAAACATTTTTTTGCCTAAACTGTGGCAATTCGGCGTGAAAACGGGCAAACATGATATCCAGTAGCTGAAAGCAGGCACGCAAAACCAAAGTGCTAACGTCCGTACAAGAAAGCTGTTCATATGCATGAATGGTTAATTTTATCAGAAAGCATTATAAAATATTTTCGCTCGACCTTCTGCAAAATATAAGCCATTGGTAATAAAATAAGTTATCCGTTCAGGTTCATATTGCATATGTTTTACGTATGCAGGGTCGCTGAACTGCTGAACTGTACACGCTACTGTTCTGATTCTTCACGACGATGATGCGGCGCACTGCATTCTGCGAATACGCTTATGCACGTATCATGTTGATAGGAGAGTCGCTGAAAGCCATACCATGGAACAGCTCATGTGAACATTCGCAGTACCAAAAGACAAAGGAAAGCAGGAGATAGGAAACAAACTTTAGACAATGAGTCGAAGAGATGTTTTTCTCCGCTGCACTAGAAAGCAAAAGTATCCAAAACCAAAACTAGGTGATTTGAAGCAAAGCCTAACACCAGTTAAAATTCCCGACATACCATGCTAATGCGGACTTAAAACTTCTTCACACACACTGCAGAAAAAGTTGAACACGCCTTGATTGTTCTAAATACGTGCCCGATGTCAACATGTGTCCGCTGAACACGAAGCACACAGGCGAACCCACTGTTTAAACGCTGTGGTGTGTCCCACTGTTGTGTGTGCAACACTGGCTGACATTCTTTCGCTATTTCTAAAATCGTAAAAGGAGGGACTGACACACTGGGAGACAGCTTTTGTCCTCAAAAAAAGTAATCTCAGCTTCAAATGGGGGCATTAACGGCTAAGCTTCAAAGGTTGACTTTGTTTCACGGCTTCACCGCAAAAAAAAAAAAAAAAAAAAAAAAAAAGACATTCAAGGGGCTGACTCTCGCGCAAGAAACGTTAGCATTTGTGTTCTGCTCAGGAGTTAGAGGAAAGCGATGGAATACTGTAAACACCAGAGTTAGGCAACGAAAACCGCCCCATAAAGCGTATGTATCAGCCTACAATATGCTGCGAGTGGAGCGCGCGTGTGCGGGTCACTCTGCCCATTGCAGCTCCAAATGGCCAATAAATGATATTACTGGATAGCGCAGCCACAAAGAGGAACAGCGGTAAAAATAATGGCGAAGGTACGTCTCATATTTCAGTTCCCAACGAAGCATTTAAGTAATTGTTAAAAGAAACGCAAAACGGCGTTTATTTGTTTAAGTCGCATGTATTCAAGTCCGGTCCTGAAAGTAATACAATGGTTAGCTTCTTTACTGTAATTCAGTTCAGTTCAGTCGTTCAGTCGTGTCCGACTCTTGGTGAGTTGAAGCTGCATTACACTTGCTGTTACCGATAGTTTCAGCCAAGAGTGAAAAATAAACCATTAGAAACAAGCGATGGAAACGGATGGCAGCCACTTAGGACGGCGCAGTAAATTTTCATTTTTTAAGTAGGGAATTGAGATAATTCGCTCCAAGTACTAAATATTCACTTTAGGCAATAAATGAGACTTACAGAGTCGGTAAGCACCTTCATAAACCCCTGTTTCAATATTTGCGATCAGAAACTTCACGTGTATTTTTTTTCCCATCTGCAGAAAAATTCTGCGTAATGTAGATACCGATACTGTTACCAGCCCATTCGCGCACCTCAATTGTGCTGCTTTCAACATGATTTTGAGCGGACGAAACAACCTGCCGCTATGATGGGTGGCCCCATAAGAGTAAGGGTGACATGCTGGCGATGGTTGCCTCGCGTCGGCCCTTTGGCGCACATGAAGGCGCGAGTTACAGTGAGCGCGCCGAACTTTGCAATGAGGATAATGACTACAAAGCGGTAAGGATATAAATGAGTCGAACAGTATTTTTCAGCTGTAAAATACAAATACAGTCTTGTTGTCATAATCTGCGAGTGCTTGCCAAATGCGCTCCATCCCAATCTTATTCTTCTTGTTATTTCCTTTTCATGGTCCGGAGCAGCTTACCGGTATCGCTCAAGAGGAAAGTATACAACAGTTGCATCTTGCCTGTACTCACCTATGGGGCTGAAACGTGGAGGCTAACCAAGAGAGTTCTACTTAAGTTGAGGACAACCCAGAGGGCTATGGAACGAAAAATGGTAGGGGTAACATTAAGAAATAGAAAGCGTGCAGAGTGGGTCAGAGAAATAACTCAAGTTACCGACATTCTAGTACAAATTAAGAAGAAGAAATGGACATGGGCAGGACATGTAATGAGAAGAGAGGATAACCGATGGTCGCTGAGGGTAACAAACTGGATTCCAAGGGAAGGAAAGCGTAGCAGGGGGCGGCAGAAAGTTAGGTGGGCGGATGAGATTAAGAAGTTCGCAGGGGTCAAGTGGATGCAGCTAGCACAGAACCGGGTTAAGTGGAGAAATATTGGAGAGGCCTTCGCCCTGCAGTGGGTATAATCAGGCTGATGATGATGATGATGACAGTCTTGTTGAACGGTTTTGCTGGCACGGACGAAGAACACATCGGCACCTTATAGGTCTACCGCTGCACTGGGTTGTCCAGCCAATCTAAGGCCGCAATTGTATTTTCCGGCCATCTGATTTTTGTATTTTTGGGACTTTTTACTTTTTCTAGAAGAATAAATTTCAGACGTGAGAGTTCATTATAGCAAATAATGAAGAGTGGTTTGGGCCGGTACTCTTTAACGTAGCAGTAATCATTTATTGTGCAAGCCAATATTCAGCAATTTTGGTAAATCATGTTCATTAAAGATTGCCATCAAAACCTTTTCTGTGGCGCTCAAGGTAGCTGGCAGCAACATGTAACTGGTTTCCTTCACCTGCTCATTGAGCCCTTGGATCAAGTTAGCTTGGATAAGCAGTATACGTGTAAAAATGGCGCCCCTCCTATTTCAAATGAATTCGGATATCATCCGATGGCTGTATCACCGATACTCACCACTGATCCCACTGAGGGTCCTTATGGACCTGAGGGACAGCCTTTTATCGCTTTAACAGGCTTGAAAATTATTCGTATGATTATGGAATGATTGCTGATATTTTTTTTGTATATTTTCTAGGACGCCTGAGGAGGGACAACGTGTACCTGACTGACATCCTGTCCGGGAAGGCCAGGGCAGTAGTCAAGCGATGGCTAATAACCGTGATGCCATGGGACGGTAGGCACAACGAGCAGGCAAACGGGACATATTCAACTCAGTCTAGAAGTTGAAAGCCGGAATAAATTGCAGCGAAGCCTCGCAAACTTAATAAGCTGCAAGAAAAGTGCCACTTCTTTATCACGATAGTTTTGAGCCTGTTTTGAATATTTAAGACAGACCACTAAAAGTGCTTTTTAAACCTACCTTTCTGAGATGCGCAGGCTTTTTTAAGCAACATACTTATCAGTTGCTTTTCGCCTGCCCGGAGAACATTACCATTCATGATGACACAAAGTTAGAGCCCACTTGGTGGAAAAGATGCGCTTCTAATAATACTGCCACAGAACTAATTTCCATGCACAATCGAACTGCAGAATTTTTAATGGGTAAACCATAGGCCATAACTGAATAGACCACTAATTATAAAAGGATAAGCCACCGGGCTGCGAGTACCGCCGAAGTGGTTGGGCCATGTGTGGGTAGGGCTCATGCATGGCCCTAGCGCGGAAGTGGGCTGTCCAAGTCGACCATATTCGTTGACCCGAGGGCGATTGCCGATGATCAGCCGCTCTTAGGCCATTGTCAATCCCGGGCCGAGGTGGGTGGCCAAGGTCGGCCCGATGAGTTTTAGTCGGCAATATTGGCAAAGACCGAGCCCGGGCCGACCATAGACTTGCCACTTGGGAAGTCCCTTGTCTGTTGTTTTTTGCGCTGTTCACATCATGAGGCTGTACAGGCATTCTTTTTACACGTTTAAATACATTTTGCCCCTGTCCAGAAGAGTATAATGACCGGTATACAGGAACAGGCAAGGCTATTTCAATAAATATTTGTACAGTACAGCCTTTCTCTAGTGGCATTGGTTAAATAGCCCATTGAAAATCGGGTAAATAAAAATCGTGTTGTTTGAACAATTTCACAAAAGTAACCAACCATGCGTTCTACCAGCGAAGTAACAAGCAGTTGACACAACAAACATTGCCAATAACCTTGCCAAGCGTAATTGACAAACGGTACGTAGAAAATGGATCCTTTACCTCTCTTAAGAATAAGAAACGGTTAACAACTTGACGCAAAAATAAATGCCATAATGACAATTCACCATCGCCTACACGTGGCGAAAAACGCTAGTTAGCCTTCTTTTCTCATAAGTTGAAGGCCAGGTAAAAATTGCAAAGACCACGTCTATCTTCTGTATATTGATCCTTTGTACGTAATGCAGGTTTGCACTGTATTACTCTACATCAACTTCATGCGAACATGCCCATAATTCTTGTCTAGCGTAAGGATGCTAGAAAGAGTCCAGAGGAAGGAAAATATAAGGCTGATAATAAAAGTAAACTAAGTGCGCAAGTAAAAAATAAAATAAAGGGAAAAAGAAACTAAATAATACAAACAAACCACAAAAAAACTAGAGTAAATAAACAACGTGAAAGAAAACAAAGATCACGAAATTAAAAATAAAAATGAAAGAAAACAAAACACCGCTAAAAACTGTCGACAAAATATTGAAAAAGTAAGTGAAATAAAAGTAAACTTGTGCACGTCGAAGAAGCAACGAAACGCAGAACAAGCTAACAACGAAACTAGGCCCGGAATTCGCAATGCTTTCGTATTTCAGCAAGCAAGTAGACTTAAGTGCACCCCTGTAATTTTTTACTAGTACAATAATAATGTGCTTATCGATTTCAGTCTCGCCAGTACCAGCGTAGTCTAAACATAAGAGCTATTATGCATATAGTCTACAAGCTGGCGGTTAAGTAAGCCGTATTAAGACCTGTTCAGATATGCAGAGTAGAAATCAAAGTGCTCTCTCGATTCAGCTTTTTCTAAGTCCGCAGCCGAGGCACAGTTCCCACGAGGGATTAATTTAACTCTGTTTGGCCCTCAGAAGCTTTTCTGTTTTAGACAGCCATGCACAACTTATTTCAACGCCGCAGGGCTTGTAGTAAATTCAGCTCGCCTGCAGGGTCCCAAACTGCCCCCAGCGTCCTGAGGGACCATAAGGCGATTTTCAAGCTTACTAATTACCCTTTTAGTGTTCCCAACTCTCATTGCTGGTCGCATATGTGGAGTTATTTTTTTTTTCGATTATAATTAAAACACAGATGTAATCGCCGATTGCATGCACACCCGAGAGATAAACTTTGTCCATGTCGGCTCAATTTAGCTAGGTCACGCCGAGGCGGCGAAGAGACTTCAAGCCGTCCGAGTGAGCTTTCAACGCGCTGTTTTCATTGTGTTGCCAAAGTTATGGACATCCAAAGCATTCACCTGAGTTTTGCGTACACCATGTCACCTGTAGTCCGGCTGTACGTTTTGGTGCACCAGCACTGATCGCCGCCACGATGTCATATCTTTCACCGTTTCTCGTAAATTTAGAAGCACGCAGTGCCGCAGGGGGTTGCTGCTAAGATGAGTGATAATTCCTAGACGACGAAGGAAAGCCCATTTTACTTGAAGCGCTTTCCTTGCATGGGCTGCATGCAAAGCATGCCCATTACGCCGCCTCTAAGACTTTCTGTCAAAAAGGTACGGCTGAACCGTGGCGCTGTTCCTTTGATTTTCTCGCACAAAACAAAGCATGGCAGCATTTCCAAGAAGCGCAAGAAACGAGTTTTCAAAAGAGGGAAAACATGAGGTAAGGGCCTTTATTTTTGATTCTGATTCCATTACTTTGCGACACTTCAGGTTTCATTTGTGTGGAAACCTTTATATTGATTACGATCAATTGACAGATTATGACTGCGCGATTGTACAGGTTTTGGAGCATGGCTGTACTAGCATGTCTTCGTTTCTTGCGCAATGTTACGTGCTACAGGCTTCTGCGCTAAAGATCGTGAAACTCATCAGCGGCATGCGCTGATGATTCTTCGCGAGCGGATTGGAGTTAGAATAGAGTCCGGCGTTGTATTGGAGGTGTGCCGGCTCTGCGAGGTATTTATACGCGAGGTAGGTACATGGCATGCTCACGGAGCTTCTGCAAAAGTACAATTAGTGTCCCAGGAATCTGTCACTTACCTCAACACAGGCGATGATATATCCCCTGGAATGCAATCAGCGAAGTTTGGCTCGGGGCGCTGAATCAAGTAAGCATCGAACGAGTTCATATATGGTATCGCCATTTGTACTTGTTGCGGCCTCTTCCCAAATCAAGACCAATGCGATTGAAACGAAAGCATTGGGCAGCATTCCATGTCGTTGGGGTGCAAAGCATAGAGTTCCTTACACTAACTAGACGGAAAGCTGAGGGCGTTGCACTTCAGCTACCATGGGCGCGCTAAGAATCATGGGCCGGTGTGCTACTTGTTGCGGGACAGTCGGTTTTTCTCGGGTACGTGGAGTGGCGTTACTGCGATGTTTCTTTTTTGTCATCATCATCATCATCTGAAGGTGCATACATAGACCTCGAAAGCCATAGTAGCGAAGGCGAAAAACCAGACGTCGCCAATAAATGGTTTCTGTTTCCCGAAATGCTACTAAAAACTTCCTTAAGTGATTGCACAACCATGAATATTTTCATAACGTTTTTTTATTTCAAAGTTTGCCCATTAAGTGCGAACTATTGGTATTTGTGCTGCTCAAAACTAAGCCAGCAGGGGAAAGAGCCATCGCTTATATTGGATAAATCTCAGACTGACATGCTGTTTCTCTCTTTTTGCAATTTATAATCACAATATTCAATCTTAGGACATTATTAATGGTAGAACAACGTTTATCTTTGCATTAGTTTTGCCCAAAAGTTGTAGTTCTGCACTCGGTAGCTCTCCGGCCCATTTGCTTTGAGCCCCCATGGTGGCTGAACTGATCGTCTGGAAACTCCATATAAACTCCCATAGACGGCAGCACAGCTTTCCCTCTAGGTAAGGGTAAGAAACTCTGTGGTATAAAGTAAGCAGCAAACAAAAGACAACTAAGCTCTTGCAAGAAAACCAGATATTTCGGCCACCTGCTTGGTTTCCCCATTATAGTGCGACTGCGTTCGCGTAGCAAAGTGACTTTAAAAAAAAACTCAACTGTAGTGTACTGCAGGACACTGAACTTCGGTTATTACCAAAATGGAAAGATTCGCAATCGGTGTAATGAAAAAGATCTCGGCACATTAGTAGCATGCCATACACCGATGCATTTTGCTATTGAAAATTCGAATGTTAACAGCTCTGCCAAAAGCATGGGTAGAATGACACGCTTCTTCTCGCATGCCATTCATCTAAACGCACACCCCTTCTCCAGCCTTTTCCCCATTCCGAAGAAAGGAAAGCTCTCAGATTAGACGCACGGCACACTTTACGCCGAGCTAGATTGGTAGCCAGGCTCAAGACCAATCTTTTGAGCCTAACGCGAAATATCCAAGAATACACTGAGCTACTTTCAACGCCCATACTACCGCTATAGTGTCCTAGTGTCGTTCTGTACTGGCCAAAGTAGTTTTCTGCACATAAATTTGAGCGAATGTGTCTTAGCCACACCCAGCCTAATCTGAATCATGCTTTGCTGAAAGGTGTGTCCTCTTATGAAAGATGTGTGCGCAAGCCGTTTTTGAAATTACGAGGTCTTGCGCTGAGTACTTTAAAAAAGTCACGTTTTGGACATTTCAGATGGGTTTGATAATCAACAGAAGCGCGTTGGCACTGAAAATTTGTCTCTTGCTTTCGAATAAAATCATTTCTGGATCAATGTATTGGGCTGGGAGAGGTGAAATTAATCTCCTCAGTACCCAAGAATCTGCTCCAGGAGATGTTTATTGCTGGTGACGCTTCTTCGACGTTGATTTGATCATACACTTTTAGCTCAGGTTTCCAGCGCACAGCAATATGATGGTGTCAGCTCTATATGAAACGTGCAAAAAAAAAAAAATGCAGAGGAGACTTAGAAAAACAACTGAAGTAATGTATGTTGAGAATGTTCCCCTTGAGAATTTTTGTTGTGAACCAAATTTTAATTTCTTTTTCGAGGATCCCAGTGTCACAAACGTACGATGAAAAGCTCGCAGCAAGCATTGAGACAACGCGAAAGAAACTAAGATTGTAGCAGTAGCTGTCTGTGATGTGTATTTATATAACTCATTGTCACAGCCTACGAGGCAGAGAAGATTGGGAGCCGCAACAAATGACGTCAAAATGATAATGGATTCACTATTAAACAGAATTTTGTTCAATTGGGACGTCATTGTTAGCTCGCCTCACCCCTCGAAGACGGCGCTGGCTCCCTTTCATAACCTGCCATGCTTTTCACGTGCGGTATATGCAAGCGGTGCTACCATTCTACATCCATTTTGCCTCATGCTTTTATTGCGCTTTTGTGTAAAAAAAAAAAAAAAAAGAAAATGAGCCGGATTCTTCCACGCTGAGAAGTTGTAAAAAGGCGTTTTTTATTTCATTGAAAAAAAAAAAAGAACTGTTATCGCATGTTACGAGACTTCGAACCCCCCATTGCAACTATCCGCCACATTGTGGTAAATAAAAATAAAGTAAAACATTTCGCTTAATGGGTTGCTTGATTAGGTGTATATTTATAGCACGTGATATCTGTGATGAAATGTTTTTAATTCCCAATTTTTACCGCTCTAATAAAGTGCACTCTGAAAACACTAAGTTGCACCATGCTCATGTTACTTTTCTCAATTATCAGTATTTTATGAACCGGCGCAAAACGTACATAGACGTTTCCAAGAAACGTGTAGAACGAACGACGTGCACAATTATGAGCAGGCGGGAGCGCTGCTTGTGTGTTTATACGCATTTGGAAGCATAATTACCATGGCAACAAGTTAACTTCTTTGCTGAATCATGAGTCGAACAGAGAAGAGTTTATGAATGGGGGCACGTATGATGGATGCCATATGTCCACTACGAGAAAAAACGAGGCTGCTGCAACTTCCGTTGGAACACCGACGCCTTGAACTTGCAGAAGGACAGCAGACCCTGTTGGAGCTCTAAAAGAGGCTACAACGCCCGCCTGTGGCGCACACTTTGGCAACCGGAGCAGACGTGGCACATAGCTGATGCCTATGTTTGAGGAGGTCACGTGAGCCAGTCTCGTGAGAAACTATGGTATTCTAATGAGTATATTTTTATTTATGTTTGCTTTACTTAAACACACTCTAAGCCCTTAATTAGGCTCTAACGGGAGTGTGAAAACTAATGGGGAGATTATTAAAAATATGAAACGTAAAGAAAAGAAAAAAAAAAGAAAAACATGAGCACTGTGATACACGTTCAATTTGTCGCATCTGATAGACTGAGAAAAAAAAACGCCAAGCGACACAGTAAACTCAGCGCGGTAGCAAAGGGCACTAATACAAAAAATAATATAATCTAACGCTGGCGGATAATAAACCATTGCATCGTAGGAGTTATTTGCTGTACATTTAGTTTGTAAAAAATGACAACGCTTCTCGGGAAATGATCCAGAGAGATGTCGTTTATGAATTCGTGGGGCAAACTATTCAATTCTTCAATGACTAAAAGGAAAAATGAAAATTTATTTACGTCGAATAGGCTAGGGTGATTCTGATATACATTCAATCCTTTAAACCCCTTGAACTATAGCAGAGTGCACTGATGTACTGATGTTTATCAATTTTGATTCATGTGGGCAATGAACACGACATGAGTCGTTCTTGACAATCTTTTTCCAAAGCTTGGTGGAAACTAAAACCAATTAATTTTTTTCGCTCGGCCTTTTAGATTATCATTTGTGGTCCCTCTTGAAATTGTT